>NC_142867.1:7635000-7935000 GCF_051225735.1 Oryctolagus cuniculus | reverse complement strand
AAGAAAATTGACAGTGAAAAGGACTTTGAGGCAAGCTGTGGGTCTGGGGGCATATGACTGTTTTTCTGTCTAAGAGGTCTTTAGTCACCCTATGATTGCATGTCCTATGACTGCATGTCTCTGTGGGTTGTATGGGATACCTGCGGCAGACTGTATGTTCCAGGACCACAAGAAAGAATTAAATTCCTGTGATGTAAGTGCTGGCCCATTATCAATCTTTATGGTCCAGGGGACACCAAGGACCAGCATGGCTGATTTAACCACCTTTATCACAATACTAGCCTTCTCTACTGATTGGGCTATTGCAAATACAACCTTTGAATAAGTATCTACCACCACATGGACAAACTTAAGTTTACCAAAGAAGTTAATGTGGGTGACATCCACTTGCTAGAGCTTATTATGAGCAAGGCCTTGTGGGTTCACTCCTCCTTGTTACAATTGGCAAGGGGAGCACAATTCTTGCAAGAGCACACTAAGTGTTTGCATTGGCTCATTGTTAACTCTGGGAAAAGCAATTTTATGTTGCTTGCTGACATGTGAAATACTTGGTGGAGAATACGGGCTTATTCTAGGTGTCCAATGGAAGCTGTGTTGTAGGAAATAAGATGATCAACCTTTCTGTTGCCTTGGAAAATAAAGCCAGGTAACCCAGTATGTGATCTTACATGTGAGATATACCATGGGTGTTTTCTTTTCTCAGTTATCTCTTTAAGTGTTGTGAACATCTGGTCAATTGGCTTACTGGTTAAAGACTGCAAAAAGGATCATCTTTGCTACCTGTACTGAATATTTGCTGTCTGAAAATATATTTACCTACCCATCCTGGCTAATGAGTAGTACCTTGACTGTCGCCTTTATTTCTCCCACCTGTACTGATCCCCTGTGGAGTTCTACATGGATCTTATCTTTTTCTGTTAAGGATTTGATCATTATTCCAAACAGTGATTGTTGGCCTCCATAAACACACACGGTGTCATGGGTATAGGTTGATTAGCAGGGAAAGCATGTTTTGGATAGTCTATTTCTAAGGTTTGTAATGTCTGGAGTAGCCTGTCCACTGGCAGGTGATTGTCAACCTGTCCTGGGAAATTTATCGTTAAAGTTTGAAAGAGTGTGCTATTCTGCATCAGTGTGGTCAGTTCTAATTGTGATAGGGGTAGGACCACTATGTCTGCCTCTGTGTTAAATATCTTATTGGCATAATATCTTAATTTAAGTCCCATCATAAGGAGGGCATCTACTTTGTTAACTATTTATGACACTTGCTCCAGGCTATGTGCACCCAAAAATGTGGTCCATGTTGTTGCCAAATAACTCCTACCTAAGGGGACCTTGAGGGTAGATATGGTTATGGCAAATAGAGTTACTCAAGGGTCATATCTAAAGGTTTTTAAATTTGACAACTGGGTGTTGATCTTTTCCATAGTGTATTCAGCTGCTAATGTCAATGTGATTTTTGAGGAAGGGCTGTTCCCCTTAGTCAGTAAATAGAATAGCGGTCTAAGCTCTGCAGGTGTTAGGGGAAGGAAGGGCTTCAGCCAATTGATTTGGCCACATAGTTGCTGAAGTTCATTAAGTGAGTATTTATGCTTGATTTTTAGGTTTGGGCCCATTGGAGATATATGGGAGGAGATTTCATAACCTAGGAATTGAAAGGGAGGAAAAATGTTGTACCTTTTCTTTGGCAATAGACAAACCCAGGAATTGTAAATTTCTTACTGTCTCACTTAAACAGGCCTTCATAGTTACTGCATTCTCGTGAGCAAGTAAGATATCATCCACATAATGTATGACCAAGCACTGATCTTTGTGTTGGTAGCATGAGAAACGTATCTTTGGCAAATGGCAGGGCTATTTTTCATGCCTTGTGGGAGTACTGTCCACTGGAATCTTTTTGCAGGGAGCTGGAAATTGGGCTCCCATACTGTAAAGGCAAAGTAGGCCTTACCTTCTCCACAATGGGAATGTAAAAGAAGCAACCTTTTATATCAATGGTAACTATGTGGTATCCATTAGGAATGGCCCCTCAGTGGGGAATGCCAGCCTGCAATGTTCCTATCTTTTTATGATTTTGTTGATGGCTCTCAAATCCTGTAGTAGCCTATTTTCCCTGTTTCTTTGGCATCACAAAAATGGGTGTGTTGTGAGGGCTAGTAGAGGGCTATATGTGTTCCTTTACCAATTGTTCCTGTAACAATTCTCTAAGATGCCAAGTTTGGGTTGTAATATTGGCCACTGCTCTACCCAGATGTTTCCTGTTTTTTCCCACTCAATGGGAATTGGGCCTGGCTTCTGTATGAGGTGAGCAGAGGCCCCAGAATTGGGGTTGAATCTTACTTGTAGGCTCTCCATTAAAGCTGTTGGTTTGTTGAGGTGGATTCGTTCTGAGAGGAGGAGTGTGGTGGGTGCAAGAGGTGGGGAGTCACTATACAGACCCCGGGTGTCAGGTGAAAGCAGGCCAGACACGAGCAGCCCACAGACTCATTTATTTCAGTTGGTACAGCAGCTTATATAGCCAAGGCAGCCAATCCATTCAAGGGGCAGTCTATGCAGTAACCAATCACTGCCTGTTGCAGGAAGTTTCCGAAGCCATCCAATCACAGCCTGTTGCCAGGCAGGCTCTGTTGTCAGCAGTCATCTTGGCATGGCATTCTCATTCCATCACATTTCCCCCTTTTCATTCATTTTTGAGCAGCCAGAGGCATGATTCTTGACCATACCATTGTTGACCCCATTTCCATGTGGTCTTCATAGGTGGCTGTCCCTTTCTTAGGTTGTCCCCCAGGGGATCTTACCCGTCATTGACTAACCAGTGCTCAAAATGGGAGACCACAGGAGTGCTTGCTCTGATGGGGGTAGGAATGAGGAACAATGGTAATCAGAAATGGCATGACTGCACACAGGCTGTGTGCTGTTTGAGTGGCTGACTAGAGCTAGTGGGTATGAAACAGTAGCAGATGTGGCTATGGGCAGTTTCTCAGGGTAGGATGATAGGGCAAGTGTATCTGCAAGCAAGGCAGACTCTCAGTCTTGTTCAGCTGGTTCTGGTTGGCTGTCAGTTGCAGGCTTGATTTTTCTGGCTGGTACCCAAATGGGCTGTCGTGCATTCTCTGGAAAGACACAAGTATATCCTTGGCCCTTGGTTAGCAGAAGCCTTTTTACAGGTGTCAGAATCCAGGGCCTGAATTCTGTCTCCGTTCATACATTTATGGCAAACATGCAGATGGGATGGGGTCTAGCGGCTGCCCTGAGAGCCTGGGGTGCCTGGGGACTGCCACAAATGTGGGGATCTTCACCGGATGTGGTTGAGATGACCTTCATTGGTTATTACTTCATCCCATGGGTATTTGGGGCTGACTAGGCATTGCTACGTTGTCCACTGTCATGTCATTTTCACTGTCAGAGCTCTCTCTCCCCAAGTCATCAATTGTTGCCTGTGAGGCAGAGGCCTGGAGTGACAGGCTCTTAGCACTCACAGATTCATTATGTTTGGTAACCTGTGTGGGTTTCTGAGAGAGGGGCATCATTCCTATGTTTGAGCACTTAAGAGTGGCATGCCATGCCAACTCTAGCCAAAGGAAAGATACCCACAGGACTGCTGCCATAACAAAACAAATTCCTAGCACCTCAGAGGCTGATGTCATTATGCAGGGGGTTCCCTATGTTAGACGAACAGACAGTGGTGTATCAGAACATACGTATGTCCTGTGCTTAGTAGGGAAATTCCTTGATTCATTAGGCATATGGCCTTGACCATGACACATGGTGTCTCTGGAGTGTCACCTCTCTTAAGTGAGGGAAGATGACTTGGTTCTGAATTCTGGGATGATCAGTCCCTTATGAATTCGCTGAGCAAACCAAAAGTTAAAGTCATCTCATCACATTACAGGTGTGATGACCTGATCAGCTGATTTTAATACTCCAACTCCTTAGAGGTCAGACCCAGGCACTGTCTTCCAATGTTGCCTTTTCCTTGTTTCCCTAGCTTTTGCAACAGTGGCATCCACCCCTGTATCAATTAAATGCACAAAGGCAATGTCACTAAGTATAGAGTCAATTTTGGCCTCAGATTGAAGATAGACATCGACCAATTAATGGCGTTAAAAAAAAATGGTGTTACACTGCTGGCTGGTATGTGCCTAACCTGGGTCACTTACACCGAGGACATGGACAAGGAACGGGGCTTAGGAGGGGGTTCTGTGCTCACCCTCACAGAACCGAACAGCACACAAAACATCAAGGGGCCTATCGTGCCAAAATCAAGGGGGGACCTCGCCAACTCTGATATGCTATCTGTCTCTCAGTCACGTTGGCACGCCAGATGTGGCTGTGGATTCATTCTGAGAGGAGGAGTGTGGTGGGGGCAAGAGGCGCAGAGTCACCACACAGACCCTGGGAGTCCAGCGAAAGCAGGACAGAGGAGAGCAGCCTGTAGGCTCGTTTATTTCAGTTGGTACAGCAGCTTATATAGCCAAGGCAGCCAATCCATTCAAGAGGCAATCTATGCACTAACCAATCACAGCCTGTTTCCAGGCAGTTTGCAAAGTCATCCAATCATAGCCTGTTGCCAGGCAGGCTCCATTGCCATGTGGTTTCTGAAGCAATCCAATCACAGCCTGAGGCCAGACATGCTCCATTGCAAGCAGCCATCTTGGCATGCCCTTCTCATTCCAACACATTGACTCATAGAGATTTGTGATCTTCAGTAAGGACCAGTTGCATTTGTGAGAGCATATCTCTCCCCCATAAGGTCATGGAAACCTCAGCAATTAGAGAAAATATGGTTCTCCACTGTCATCTCACCATGTTACAGTGTGATGACCTGATCAGCCAATTTTAATCCTCCAACACTTTAGAGGTCAGACCCAGGCACTGTCTTCCAATGTTGCATTTTCCTTGTGTACCTAGCTTTTATGACAGTGGCATCCGCCCCGTATCAATTAAATGCACAAAGGCAATGTCACTAAGTATAGAGTCAATTTTGGCCTCAGATTGAAGATAGACATCGACCAGTTAATGGTGCTGGGACTTCCTCTTACTTGCTGGGCTGAGGGCTGCCTCTCTGGGAGTTTAAAGGTCTTGCAATCTTTTGCCCAATGAAAGCCCTTTTTACATCTGGGACACACATTTTGGGCTTTCCCTTTCTGTCAGCATTTGGGCAATTTCGCCATAGGTGTCCCATTTCCTGACATCTCCAACAAACCGGAGGATCATTAGACTTCCTTGTGTTTGATTTGTTCATGGCTGCAGTTAGGGCCTGTATGAGTGTATCAGCAGGGTTTACCTCCTTTGTAGCTACTATCCATTTAGAGATATCTTCATTATGGACAGGGTGATTGCAGCTTTTCCTCTTTGGTAGCACCTTCCCAAGCTAATTGTTTGACCAAATTGTCTTGATCAGGGACAAGCAGTAATCTTTTCTCTACTGCCTCGAAGACTCAGGCAAGAAAATCAGGGAGCCAATTGCCTGGACCTTGAACTAGGTTTCTAAAGAGCTGACTATAATTAGGAGGATTTATATTTTTAAGGCTCTAAGTGCCAAGTCTCTGACCTGATCAAAATAGGCAACTACTCCTATGCAGGTCTGTTCATGGGGATATATGTAGGTGCCATCACCTCTAAGCATATCAAGGATTACCACAATTCCATAGGCAGCATTATTCCTCGCCACAGTTTCAGCCTCTTCCTCATAGGAGGCTTTCCACTGTAAGAACTGTGGTCTCGACAAACACGCTTTGAGCAGTGTAACCCAGTCAAAATGAGTTTGAAGGTTCAATGCCCATGGTGTGAGCACCTGTTCAAAGTAGGAAGAGTCATAGCCTGACTCTTGAGAAGCCTTTTTGGGCATAGTAAGGCCTTTTACGGTCATTGGAATCCAGGGCCTGAATTCTGCATCTGCTCCTACATTAACAGCAAACAAGCAGGTGGAATGGGGTCTAGCAGCTGCCCTGAGAGCCTGGGGTGCCTGGGGACTGCCACAAATGTGGGGGTCCCTTACTGGGTGCAGATGAGATGTCGTTGCATGGGCTATTGCCTCAAGGTCATCTAAATTCATCCCACAGGTATATCGGGGGTGGCTGACTAGGCATTGCTACGTTGTCCACTGTCATGTCATTTTCACTGTCAGAGCTCTCTCTCCCCAAGTCATTGACTGTTGCCTGTGAGGCAGAGGCCTGGAGTGACAGGCTCTTATCACTCACAGATTCAGTATGTTTGGTAATCTGTGTGGGCTTCTGAGAGGGGGCTATCTGTCCCATGTTTGAGCACTTAAGAGCGGCAAGCCATGCCAACTCTAGCCAAAGGAAAGATACCCACAGCATTTCTGCCATAACAAAACAAATTCCTAGCACCTCAGTGGCTGATGGCATTATGCAGGGGTTTCCCTATGTTAGACAAACAGTGGTGTATCAGATCGTAAGTATGTCCTGCCAGAGACCAGCTCCAGCCAGTCAGTCCAGGGGCCCCAGGGTATGAGAGGCATCGGTGCTGGAAGGAATGAGAGACAAACTCACAGCAAGGCTGATGGCATGTCTCTGGCTCTCGAGCACCAGAGTTTATTTTTATATCACATAATGATTCTTTTTTCTCACAATAATAAGTGTGTTGTCCATTTTTTTTTCTAATTACAATTTCTTTTATTTTCAAGGGCATATTCAGAGCATGGGTTACAATCACAGACAGGTGCAAGATAATGGGCTGCCCACACAAGCCAAGGCCTGGAGTGCTGTCCAGCTATGCAGAATTTGGCTACACAAGCTAGAACAGAACCTTCCTAATCTAATCTTTACTAGAAGCCCCAAGTTCAAAGCAGGCCCTTTTTTTTAATGTAACCCCTCTTTTCATTTCTTTATTGCACTATTTAAAGGTTCACTTAGAACTATTCTACAGTTTTGATATCCTAACCATTGTTGTATTTGTAGCATATATTGAGTTAAAGCTTTAATAACATTTATCTTTGTTTTAGTGGGAAGTATATACCAGGGAACCTGTTGCCTTTTAATTCTTTTCCACAAACAGCTCAACCTTGTGTAAATCATTAACACTTTCTCCTACACTAATATTCTGCTTGATTAAAATATTAAAAAGCAGTGGACATTTTGTGGGTAATGAGACTAAACATTTTCCCTAAAATTAGGAATACAGCAATCATTAGTGGGACCACCAGGAAGCTCTGGCTTTCTTATGCAGACTATAGTTCCCAACAAACCTAATACCACCAAGAGGACCACAGCCGTCCTTCTCACACCTTGCTGAGACAGACCTTCTGCTGTGACCTTGTCAACCAGCTGAAGTTGCCTTGGCCTTGGCAATGTCCTGTGCTTAGTGGGGGACTTCCTTGATTCGTTAGGTCAAGGCCATATGGCCACACAGTGTCTCTGGAGTGTCACTTCTCTCAAGTGAGGGAAGATGACTTGGTTCCGAATTCTGGGATGCTGAGTCCCTTATGTGAATTCGCTGGGTGAACCGAATGTAAAAGGAGGAGCCAAGAAGCGGCATTATGCTTCTGGGCAGTGTGTGCCTAACCTGGGGTCACTTCAACCGAGGACAAGGACAAGGAAAGGGCGTAGGAGGGGGTTCTGTGCTCACCCTCACAGAACCGAACAGCACACAAAACACCAAGAGGCCTACTTGATGAAATCCAGGGGGGACCTTGCCGAGTCCGACACCCTGTCTCTCTCTCAGTTATGTTGGGTACCAGATATTGCTGTGGATTCATTCTGAGAGGAGGAGCATGGTGGGGGCAAGAGGTGTGGAGTCACCATACAGACCCTGGAATTCAGGTGAAAGTGGGCCAGGAGTAAGCAGCCCACAGACTCACTTATTTCAGTTGGTACAGCACCATCTATAGCCGAGGCAGCCAGTCCAGTCATGGGGCGGTTTATGCCCTAACCAATCACTGCCTGTTGCCAAAAGAACAAAACACTTCAGTATGAGACTATGAAGATGAATAAACTGAAGAAATGCCATATGGGTACCGGTTCGAGTCCCAGCCGCTCCGCTTCTGATCCAGATCTCTGCTTTGGCTTGGCAAGAAGTAGAAGATGGCCCAAGTCCTTGGGACCCTGCACCCATGTGTGAGACCCGGAAGAAGCTCCTGGCTCCTGTCTTTGGGTCGGTACAGCTATAGCCATTGCAGGCAATTGGGGAGTGAACCAGCAGATGGAAGACTTCTCTCTTCTCACTCGCTCTGCATCTCCTTCTCTCTGTGTATAACTCTGACTTTCAAATAAATAAATAAATCTTTTTTTAAAAAAAAAAAGAATAAATTCCTGACATTTGCAATGAATGAATGGAACTGGATATCATGATGCTAAGTTAAATAAGCCAGACCCATAAAGACAATTATCAAATGTTTTCTCTTATTATGGAAAACTAGAGAGAAAGAGTGAGAGTGAGAGAGAGAATATAGAAAGTTTAAAAATTGTGTGCATGTAACATAATTTGGCATATTAAATAAGTACAATAAAGATACTAAAGAGTTGCAGCTTTCTGCAAAAGAGGAGATATATTTAAAAAGGGTCTGCTTTGAACTTGGGGCTTCTAGTAAAGATTAGATTAGGAAGGTACTATTCTAGCCTGTGTAGCCATTTTATGCATAGCTCAACAGCACTCCAGGCCTTGGCTTGTGTGGGCAGCACATTATCTCGTACCTATCTGTGAATGTAACCCACGCTCTGTATATGCCCTTGAAAATCAAAGAAATTGTAACTAGATGTAGACATAGAATCGAGAGGCAACATAAAATACAAGATCAATGTTTCTACAAAAATGGACAACAGACTTGTTACTGTAAGAAGAAAGAATCATTTTGTGACTTATGATACAAAAATAAATTCTGGTGCTTGAGAGACAGAGCCATGCCTTCAGCCTTGCTGTGAGTTTGTCTCTCATTTCTTCCTGTGCCGACACCTCTCACACCTTTGGGAACCCCTAGACTGGCTGGAGTTGGGCTCCGGCACATTTTCTCTCTGGGAAGGGCCCACAGCATACACTCCCAGTGGCTACTTTTTTGGCCCTGTTTATAGTGAACTTGCATCAGAGAGCTACTAGAGCACCAACTACCAGGAGCACTCCAGTAGCTGGAGCCAATGCTCGGCACCTCATGTAACTTCCCCCAGCTTGTCCAAGAGATGATTCCAGACATATCTATTTTCTTGTTGAAGGAGCTTCAAGATGGAGTGAGCATCACTGCATCCATGACACCCACCTGAGGGACTGTCTCTTGAATGACCTAGCCCTGGAAATTGAAGGGGCATTGTGAACTCAAGTGACCCCAGACCTCAGAAAACAAACAGGAGGACATATTATGGGTCCATTATCGGAACTTCCTTCCACATTATTCTTCTACTGTCTTGAAGGAGAGTATCTGGCTTCTGTGTAGATGGATGACTAATCTTACGACACGGCTGTGGCCTCAACTCTTAGCGTTCTCATTGTACAGGCTTCCTCATTATTTTCAAAATAGACTGATGATAATTTTCTAAAACTTTAGATACCAGCTCCTTTTTTGCTTAAAAAGACTGTCTTTAAGTAATTACTCGTGTCGCCATTTTTGCTAAAACAGTTAAGAGGAGCCAAGCCACTCATACACTGGTTAGAGACATTCAGTCATACATCCAACTTCATCTCTTGTAAGGTCTACCTTCCACAAAAACTGGAATGTGAGCCCAATTTAGCCAAGTTCTTTCCCACTCTAATAACAAGGATCACCTCTCCTCCATGGTTCAATGACATACTCCCCATTTATATATGAGGTCTAATCAGAGGGGTCTTTGCCAGTCATATTCTTATCAACATTAGATTCAAGACTAGTAGGTATTCTCTAAGAAGACTGAGGCTTTTTCTATAGCTCTTCCTTTCTCTTTCTGGGCCCTGGCCAGAATTACCCTTGAAACTACATTCACAGCAATGTAGGCTTTTCCTAGTATGCACCTCAAAACTCTTCCAATCTCTGCCCACTACCCAGTTTCAAAGCTGGTCCCACAATCTGAAGTATCTGTTTAACAGCTGGCTCTCAAGTATTCTAGATAAAGTCATGAAAAGATGACTAATACAGTATGCATTAATTGATGAATGAGTCAAGAAAATGTGGCCTATAGATACAATGGGATATTTTTCAGCCATAAAAAAGAATGAACTCCTGACATTTGCAGCAAAATGAATGGAACTGGATAGCATCACACAAAGTGAAATAGGCCAGACCAAGACAGATTTCTCATGTTCTTTCCCCTACGTTGAACTTCAAAGAATGGAAGATCAGAACTTAGGATAGTGGTAACTAGAGGCTGGAGGGGTGACAGAGAGGGGACTGAGGGAGGTTGAATAATTGAATCTAAAACACAATCAGATGGAAGTAACCTGTGCTAGTGTTCCATAGCACAGTGGGGTGACTGCGGTTCAAGATAATGTATTATATACCATATAAAGAACTGCAAGAGAGGAGCCAGTAGGCTCCAAGCAGAAAGAAAGGGAAATAAAAGGGTATTTGCCCGACTCGATTTGTTTATCCTGTGTATGTGTGTTGTAATATTACACTGTGCCCTCCTCAAATGCTCAATTATGGCATGGTAATCATAAGTTTTTAAAAATAAAATGTTATTTAAAAAAGCAAAGGAAGGAAAGGGAAGGGAAGGGAAGGGAAGGGAAGGGAAGGGAAGGGAAGGGAAGGGAAGGGAAGGGAAGGGGAGGGAAGGGAAGGAGAAGGGAGGGAGGGATGTAGGGGGAAGGGCTGGTGGGTTGCAGGGAAGAAGAGAATATTATATTCTTAGAATCAAACCTATGAACTACATTGATTCTCTTCTCTTTGTACTGAGATCACATTCATGTGAAAAAAATAAAGCATTTAAAAAATAATAAAATGTTAAAAGACAGAAAATGACCTTAGGTACAGCCTTGATTCCTTGATTGTGTAATATCCTTTTTTTTTTTTTTTTTGACAGGCAGAGTGGATAGTGAGAGAGAGAGACAGAGAGAAAGGTCTTCCTTTGCCGTTGGTTCACCCTCCAATGGCCGTGACGGCTGGCGCGCTGCGACCGGCGCACCACGCTGATCTGAAGCCAGGAGCCAGGTGCCTATCCTGGTCTCCCATGGGGTGCAGGGCCCAAGCACCTGGGCCATCCTCCACTGCACTCCCTGGCCACAGCAGAGAGCTGGCCTGTAAGAGGGGCAACCGGGACAGAATCGGGCGCCGCGACCGGGACTAGAACCCGGTGTTCCAGCGCTGCAGGTGGAGGATTAGCCTAGTGATCCACGACGCCGGCCGTAATATCCTTTCTAACACTCTCCGATAGAAATGAATGTTTATATCATTGCTTTTCCACGTTTGATCCTTGGACTCTCTTTCAATTTGCTTAAGACAACCTCTGTGTGCTTGACTCAGAAATCTTCAATAGAAGCTGTTCCACAGGAGATAATCCTGAAACTAAGTGAGACCCTGTCTACAGAATGAAGTCATAAGTTTTATCTGTTTTATTTATAAATTTCTTCTTCCCTATTTCTATCCTGTGTGCCCTCTGGCATTTAGGTATTGATTATTCTATTGTCCCACAATTGTGCAATATTTTTAAAACCATAATTACATGCTTATTCTCTCCCAGAAATCATCTTTCCCCACACTTGCACCCACCCCTTCTTCTATCTGCGAATCAGTCCTCACTATTCAGGTGCCCAAAATATCCATGGAGGAGAAAACAGCGTTGTACAGAACATTTCGTCACTCACTTGTAGAATGCATTTTTTAAATCAGTGCTTGTAGATTTCTCTAGGATATTCTATATACTAGGCCATAAAGCTAGTCACAGCTAATTCAAAAATATTGAAATCATACCATGCATCTTTTCTGATCACAATGAAATGAAGCTGTTAATGAACAACCTAACAATCTCTAGAAAATATGCAAACACATGGAGAATGAACAACATGCTATGAATGGGTCATAGAAGAAATACAAAGAGAAATTTTAAAAAATATTGAAAGTGAATAAATATGGAAATTCAACATGTCAAAAATTAGGGAATATAGCAAAAGCAGTGTGAAAGGGAAGTGTATAGCAATTAGCACCTATATCAAGAAACTGGAAAGACATAAAACAAATGAGCTATCATTGCACCTTAAGGACATAGAAAAACAACAAACCAAACCACAAATTAATAGGAGGAAAAAATTATATTAGAGAAGAAATAAACAAAAATGAAACAAAAATACAAAATATCAGTGAAATGAAGAGTTGGTTTATTAGAAAAATAAACAAAATTGATACATAATTGGCATACTTAAATAAAGAGAAACAACCAAAGGGAGAAGATTCCAATTAATAAAGTGAGATGAAAAGGAGATGCAGCAATGAATACCTCAGAAAAAAAAAGAATCATCAGGAACTACTACAAACCGTTATATGTCAACAAGTTGGAAAATGTAGAAGAAATATGTAGATTCCTGAATACATACAACATATCAAAATTGAGTCATGAAGGCACAGAAAGCCTAAACAGACCAATAACCAAGATAGAGACTGAGTCAGTAAGAAAGACCCTCCAAGCAAAGAAAAGCCCAGGACCAGATGCTTCGCTGCTGAATTCTACCAGACTTTTAATTCAGAACTAATTCAATACTTCTCAAGCTATGCAAAATAATTGAAAGGGAGGGAAGGAACATTCTTTGCCATAACCAAAGTATTGTTCGACAAATGCACAGCCCGTATCTTAGTGAATGGGGAAAGTTTGGAAGCATTTCCACCAAGAGCAAGAACCAGACAAGGATGCTCACTTTCACCATTACTATTCAATTTAGTCCCGAAAGTTTTAGCCAGAGCCATTAGGCAAGAAAGAGAAATCAATGGAGATACACTTGAAAAGGAGGAAATCAAATTATCCCTGTTTGCAGATGACATGGTTCTATATATAGGAGATCCAAAAGCTCCACTAAGAGATTATTGGAAGTCACAGGAGAGCTTGATAAAGTTGTTGTGCATAACTCTGGCCTCAGAATCAGCCCTTAAGGCATGCGGATCCAGCTGAAAAGCCCATGAGAGTATTTCAGGCATGGAAAACCAAGATACTCTGGCAAAAAAAATGACCTAAATGAAAGATCTCTGTGAGTGAGATCCCAGTGGAAAGAAGAGGTCATCAAAGAAGGAGGTACCTTTCTCTGAAGGGAGGAGAGAACTTCCACTTTGACCATGGCCTTGTCTAAAAATGATCAGAGTCAGTGAACTCAGGGGGCTTCCATAGCCTTGGCAACTCATGACAAGAGCCTAGGGTGATTACTGATGCCATAAACAAGAGTGTCAATTTGTTAAGTCAACAACAGGAGTCACTGTGCACTTACTACTCATGTAAGATCTTTGTCCTTAGTGTGCTGTACATTGAGATCTAATGCTATAACTAGTACTCAAACAGTATTTTTCACTTTATGTTTCTGTGTGGGAGCAAACTGTTGAAATCTTGACTTAATGTATGCTAAACTGATCTTCTGTATATAAAGAGAATCGAAAATGAATCTTGATAGGAATGGAAGGGGAGAGGGAGAGGGAAAGGGGAGGGTTGCAGGTGGGAGGGAAATTATGGGGGGGGTAAGCCATTGTAATCCATAAGCTGTACTTTGGAAATTTATATTCATTAAATAAAAGTTAAAAAAAGTTGCTGTGCATAAAATCAACACACAAAAATCAATAGCCTTTGTACACTCAGACAATGCCATGGCTAAGAAATAACCTTTAAGAGCAATCACATTTACAATAACTAAAAAAATTAAATTCCTTGGAACAAACTTAACCAAGGAGGTCAAAGATCTCTATGATAAAAATTTTAAAACATTATAAAATATAAAAAATCACAAAAAATGAAAAATATTATGTATTTGTTGATTGGGAGAACTAATATCACCAAAGTGTCCATACTGCAGAAAGCAAATTACTGATTCAATGTGATCCTAATCAAAATACCAATGACATTTTTCTCAGATCTAGAACAATGATGCTGAAATTCATATGGAAACATAAGTGACTCCGAACAGCAAAACAAAGCTAGAGGCATCACAATTACAGATTTTATTATACATTGCAGTTTGTTAAAATCACAACAGCTGTGTACTGGCACAAGAATAGACATGTAGACCCTTGGAACAGAGCAGAACCCCAGAAATATTTCAATTCATCTACAACAAACTTTTCTGTGACAGAGGAGCTGAAATCAATCCATGGAGCCAGGAAAACCTTTCCCAAAAATGGTGCTGTAAAAGGGATCTCTACATGCAGAAGTATGAAACATGACCCACACCATGGGATGCTGGCACGGCAGGTTAGGGCTTTTCCCTGCTACGCCACAGCTCTGGCCCCCTCGTTTTATTTTAAAATTAGTTTTTAACAGATTCAGTTTAGAATATAGGTACAATTTTAAGAATATAATGATATTCATTTTGTCCCTCTCCCCCCCTGTATCGTCCTCTCTACCTTTCTTTTTGCTTTTGAGCACATCTGTTAAATTTACATTGCAGTAAAATGGGTCCATTCTTCCTGGTATAAGAAGTTTAGCAAGTTAAAAGCGAAAGGAATATTTTTAAATGGGAATATAGACAACCTCAAAATGCCAATTCCTTCATGTACTTTACTTTTTAAATACTCTTTTAGTTACCACAGATGAAGGAAACATGATATTTGTCTTTTTGGGACTGATGTATCACATTATGTACAATGGTTTCCAGTTGCATCCATGTTCTTTCAAAAGCAGATTGTCATTTTTTTTTAATAGAGATTGTATTGAATGTGTAGACTGCTGGAGGGGGTATAGGCATTTTGATGATTTGGATTCTTTCAATCCATTTGCCAGGAATATCCTCTCGTTTTTTTGTCTTTGATGATTACTTTCACCAATGTTTGATAATTTTCACTGTACAGATTTTTCACTTCTGTGGTCAAATTTATTCCCAAACATATGAATTTTGGTGTGGCAATTGTGAGTTGGATTTCTTCCTTGATTACTCTTACTGCAAGTTCATGATTAGTATATAAATTGCTACTTTTTTGTACATTCATTTTGTAACCTGCAACTTTACTGAACTGGTTTAATATTCTAACAGCTTTTTGTTGGCGTGTGCAGATTTTTACATGGACAACATCAGGTCATCTGCAAAGACAGGTAATTTGACTTATTGTTTTCCAATTTTGAACTCCTTTATTTTTCTCTTCCCTAATTGCTTTAACTTCTATGGTTATATTGAATTTAAGTAGTGAAAATGGACATCCTTATTCAATCAATATTATCTGATATCTGATCTGAAGGGAAATGCTTTCAGTTTTTCCCCATTCAATATTATCTTTGCTATTGGTTTCTGATATACAGACTTTATAATTTTGAGGAATATTTCTCCTATACATAATTTGCAAATAGTCTTTCTCATGAAGGGATATTGAATCTTATCAAATGCTTTCATGCATCTTTTCAGATGACATATGATTTTTATTCTTTGTTCTATTTATATGATTTATGATGTTTATTGATTTATGAATGTTGAACCATCCTAGCCTTTCTGGGTTAAATCCTACTTGATCATGATATTAACCCAAGATATGTGATCTATTTGATGTGGTTTCGGATTTGATTTGTGAATATTTTGCTGAGCATCTTTGCATTTATATTCATTAAGGATAGGTCAGGCCGGCACCGCGGCTCACTAGGCTAATCCTCCGCCTAGCGGCACCGGCACACCAGGTTCTAGTCCCGGTCAGGGCGCCGGATTCGGTCCCGGTTGCCCCTCTTCCAGGCCAGCTCTCTGCTGTGGCCCAGGAGTGCAGTGGAGGATGGCCCAAGTGCTTGAGCCCTACACCCCATGGGAGACCAGGAGAAACACCTGGCTCATGCCATCAGATCAGCACGGTGCACCGGCCGCAGCGGCCATTGGAGGGTGAACCAACAGCAAAAGGAAGACCTTTCTCTCTGTCTCTCTCTCTCACTGTCCACTCTGCCTGTCAAAAAAAAAAAAAAAAGGATAGGTTGTGGGGAGCAACTCGGACTAGACTAAGTTACTGGAATTAAGACTTATTCTATGCATCTGCTCTCCCACAATATGGCACTGGGAGAGGAGGAAACAGCTTCTACACAGCTGCCTCCAGTTCGACCAATAACCTGCAGGAGCTGATCCTGCTCCTGATAGGAGGAGAGCAGTGTACTCGGCGTGTGGGTAGCAGAGTTGGGATTGGTGGAAGAGGACTATAAAAGAGGAGAGAGACAACATGCACCAGGAAAATCTAAAGGGAGCATCCGGATAACATCTGAGCAGCCCCCGAGAGAGCCGGCCGGTGGTGTGCCACTCCCCCACGGAAGTGGGGAAAGTGGCAGGGGGAGCCGCCCCTCCACAGAGGTGGAAGGATGGCAGCCAACCCGGGAAGAACCAGCAGCAAACCCGGGAAGGGCCGAGCAGACAAAAGAACAGCGCAGGGTCCTGTGTCGTTCCTCCACGAAGAGGGGGAGCGACAATAGATCAATAGTTTTCTTTTTGTGTCATGTCTTTGCTCAATTTTGGTATCAAAATAATGCCTCCACCAAAGAGTGGAAGAATTCCATCTTGTTCAGAATTTTGCAACAGTTTGAAGAGTATTGGAATTATTTCTTCATTGAATGTCTTGTAGAATTTAATAGTAAAGCCATCAGGTCCCAGAATTTTCTTTGATCAGAAACTTGATTTCTGCTTCAAACTCATTGTTTCTTGTGGGCCTGTTTAGATTATATATATTTTCTTGAATTAATCTTGGTAGGTCATATGTATCTAGGGATGGGGGAGGGGAGGGAAGTAACGTGGCATTCCTCTTCCAAGTCTGGCAGTTGCTCAGAAACCAATCACCTTCCCCCCAGGATGAAATAGTCTCTCTTTTTTTTTGATAGGCAGAGTGGACAGTGAGAGAGAGAGACAGAGAGAAAGGTCTTCCTTTGCCATTGGTTCACCCTCCAATGGCCGCCGCAGCCGGCGTGCTGCAGCCAGCGCACCGCGCTGATCCGAAGTCAGGAGCCAGGTACTTCTCCTGGTCTCCCATGGGGTGCAGGGTCCAAGTACTTGGGCCATCCTCCACTGCACTCCCTGGCCACAGCAGAGAGCTGGTCTGGAAGAGGGGCAACCAGGACAGAATCCGGCGCCTGGACCGGGACTAGAACCCGGTGTGCCGGCGCCGCAAGGCAGAGGATTAGCCTAGTGAGCCCCGGCACTGGCCCCCCAGGATGAAATAGTCAAGTCAATGGGGGTCTGTGGAATTCTCTCTCAGCTAAAACAAAGCAGTTAGTTGCAGATGCATTTCTCCCTACTTTGATGTGGTCAGATGTCAGCTGAGAGCTGGCCAATGGCTGTACCATGTGGCTGGCTGCAGCAGCGTCTCTGTCTTCTCTCCTCTTGTCCCAGAGTCTTCATTGTTTCTTCAGTTCTTCATCAAACATTCCATCATCCTGACCTCTACAAATGCCCTTCCTTTGTTCTTTTCCTATCCAAGAGCAATTGAAATTGGCACATTCAACTACCCAAGATACTCATTTTTTTAATTTAAATTTTGTTTATTTCTTCTTTGCTTTTTATTATTTCTTTTCTTCTACTGATTTTGTGTTTGATTTGTCCCTGTTTTTCTGGGTCCTTGAGATGCATTGTTAGACTTTACTTGATTGCTTTCCAATTTCTCAAAATTGGCACTAATTGCCATAGACTTTGATCTGAACTCTGTTTTTTCTGCATCCCATTTTTGTGATTTGTTATGTTGTCATCTCTCTAGGATTTTAAAATATTTTTAGATTTAGATTTTTTCTATGACTTAATGTTCATTCAAGTAGTATGTGGTTCAGTGTCCATGTGTTTGCATATTTTCTAGAGATTGTTGTTAATTTCCAGCTTTATTCCATATGGCCAGCAAATATACATGGTATGATTTTAATTTTTTTTAATTTATTGACATGCTTTATGGCCTATAAAATGGTCCACACTATGGAAGATTCCATGCACTATTGAAAATAATGTGTATTCTGTATCTGTGTTGTTAAATGTTCTTTTTTTAAAAGAAAGATTTATTTTATTTCTTTGAAAGGCAGAGTTAGAGAGAAAGGGAGAGATACATAGAGAAATCTTCTATTTTTTGGTTTACTCCCCTAATGGCTGCAAGAGCCATAGCTGGTCCAATCCGAAGCCAGAAGGGAGGAGGCTCTTCAAAGTCTCCCACGTGGGTGTAGGGGCTCATATATTTGGGCCATCTTCCACTGCTTTAACAGGCATATCATAAGAGAGCTGGATCAGAAATGGAACAGCCAGGACTCAAACCAGTATCTAAAGGAGATCCTGGCACTGTAGGTGGCATCTTCACCCACTACTCAATGGCAGGTTTATCCATATTCTATCCTCTATCTGCCCCGGGTGAAATGTTCTGCAGGTATCAAATATATCTATCATATGGCAGATTACCTCTGCTGTTTGTTGATTTTCTGTTTAGATGATCTATTCATTGATGAAAGTGGCTGTCAGAGACCCTTTTATTATTCTGTTGGGGCCTAAGACTCTTTAAATCCACTAAAATTTGTTTTAAACAGCCAGCCACCCTGGTGTTGCATGCATATACATTTAGTATGATTCCAGCTTCCCTTTGAACTTTTCTCTTGTTCATTACATAATGTCCTTTGTATTTTTAATAGTTTTGTGTTGTCTATTGTGTCTAATATTAATGTGGCTACTCCTGTTCATGATACACTTTATCATATATGACCATTGGTTTCCCCATGATGTGCCCTTTTCTTTCAAATTTACTTTTGACTTCATAGATAATTATATTTATTATATAGAATACAACTTTTGATGTATATTTGCATAACAGAGTGTTTAAATCTGGCTGTTTCCCATTTCATTATTTCATTGTTATAATTTTTTACAGTTATAATACCATCCACTTTCATCATTTTTAAAGGATACACTAAGTTGTTATTAACTATTGTCAGGAGGCTGTACAACAGATCTCTTGAACTTACACTTTCTACATAACTGTAATTTTATATTCTTTACCAGCATTTCCCTACCTGTATTCCTCATCCAACTGCCTTACTCTCTGGTAACCAACATCTATGCTCTATTTCTGTGAAATCTACTTATCATAGATTCTACATATGAGTTAGATCATGCAGCACTTGTCTTTCCATCATTGACATTTTTCTTTTTCATAATGTCCTGCAGTTCCATCCTTTTGTTTAAAATGATAGGATTTTCTCTTTTTAATAGCTGAATCATATAATATTCAGTATCTATATTACTTGTTCAGTATCTATTCATCTATTGGATTTTACATTGATTCCACATTTTGGCTATAATGAATAGTGTTTCAATAAACATGGGAGTGCAGATATCTCTTTGACATAGTGATTACATTTCCTTTGCAAATACCAATCCTGGGATAGCTAGATCACATGAATAATGCTGCTTTTTATAAATCATCATAACTGTTAATATGTTGTGGATGAAGTTGGAGCTAGTTTTCAACTACTCCTCCCCCATGTAAACAGTTGGTTGGTTGAATTACTTAAACTCATAAATTATTCTGAGAAAATTGATATATTTAGTTCTATGAATGTAAAAGGCATCCATTTATACATTGTATTTTCACTGGTTTTACAAATACATAGGAACAAGCTTTGTTTTTTAGCTCTTCTTCGGATCAATTCTTGGAATGCCTTAAAATTGTGTTATTTTCAGGGAAGTGTCTTCATTCTTTATTCCCCTTGAATCTTTTGTGCTGGGAAAAACAAATCCAACAAAAACAAAGTCAAGAAACAAAGAAGATATAAAATAACTGTGCATGTCTCACAAATATCCCAACAGAATAAGAGAGGGAAGAGATGTGCAATTCGGGACATGCTCAAGCTGACTTACCTCAAACGGTAGAGTTAGAAACATACCAGGGGATTCCAATTCAATCCCATCAAGGTGGCATGTACCAATGCCATCTCACTAGTCCCAGTGATCAATTTCTGTTCACAATTGATCGTAATGATAGGACTAAGAACCAAAGGGATCACATAAACAAGACTAGTGTCTGCAAATACTAGCTGATAGAATCAAAAAGGGAGAGAATGATCCAACATGGGAAGTGAGATACACAGCAGACCCATAGAATGGCAGATGTCCCAAACAGCACTCTGCCCTCATAATCAGGCCTTAAGGCATGCGATCTGGCTGAAATGCCCATGAGAGTATTTCAGGCGTGGAAAACCAAGACACTCTGGGGAAAAAAAAAAAACTAAATGAAAGATAGCCGCTAGGGAGATCCCAGTGGAAAGAACGGGTCATCAAAGAAGGAGGTACCTTTCTCTGAAGGGAGGAGAGAACTTCCACTTTGACCATGGCCTTGTCTAAAAATTATCAGAGTCAGTGAACTCAGGGGGCCTCCATAGCCTTGGCAGCTCATGACAAGAGCCTAGGGTGATTACTAATGCCATAAACAAGAGTGTCAATTTGTTAAGTCAACAACAGGAGTCGCTGTGCACTTACTCCTCATGTAGGATCTTTGTCCTTAGTGTGCTGTACATTGAGATTTAATGCTATAACTAGTACTCAAACAGTATTTTTCACTTTATGTTTCTGTGTGGGAGCAAACTGTTGAAATCTTTACTTAATGTACACTAAACTGATCTTCTGTATATAAAGAGAATCGAAAATGAATCTTGATGTGAATGGAAGGGGAGAGGGAGTAGTAAAGGGGAGGGTTGCGGGTGGGAGGGATGTTATGGGGGGGAATCCATTGTAATCCATAAGCTGTACTTTGGAAATTTATATTCAGTAAATAAAAGTTAAAAAAAATAAATATCCCAACAGACCAACCATCTGTAGATATAGTGGCAACCCTGAAAGGAAGTTTGTTCCATATTCTAGTCCCATAATTCTACCTAATTAAATCACTAAATGGGTTTATGTCCAATAGGCAAACTTAGTTCTTTCCCATATTTATCAAGCACTCATTGGGTTGATGGATGATAAAACTGGCATGATAAGAATGAAGCATTACATTTCAGTAGATTTCTGAGAAAATGTTAGCAGTGTGTCTTTCTCATAAGGGTAGAGAGTATGAACCAATCATAATGAGAAAACTTTTGGCCTTTCACCACAGTGTGGCACTGTCTCTGTTACCTAGGGAGTCTCACAAAGAATCTGACACTTCTGTGCATGGGGCAACACTGCCACTGAACTCAAGGACATGGAGACAAACAGCCCCCCTGGTTGCGCCCACTTGGACAAAAGCCTAAAGGGTCATTCCTTTCCTCATGACAATGATATGAACACAATTACAACCCACTCTGGTGACTGCTACAGGATTTACTCACTCCTTTTCCACATCCTGAATGGTGTTAGGAAGAGGCTGATTCCTGGTTTCCGGAAGGCAGAAGACAATCAGGCCAGAAAAGATGCAGAAGACTCCATACATGATCCAGGGCAGGTGGGGAGAATACACTATTAAGGTCATGAGTAAGGGGGCAAATACTGCCCCAATTCTTGAGAACACATTATTGATTCCCGTAATTGTTGACCTTTGTGTGCAAATAACAATAAAAAAAATTTTGTACAAATATTACATGCAACATCTTGTTTATCATCTTGCTTTCAGTATGGAGCATACTGAATCAGTTATTACACACACAGCAAGCCCTTAATAGTGAGATTTGCTTCTATTATATATATCCTGCTTGATTTTATGATGTTAGTAATTGCTCAAAACCTTAATTTCATCATTATTGAGGTAGAGATCAATGTAGCACCAATTCTGTAGAGTGGTTCTTAAGGTAAATGAAATGATGCGTTGTTGGACTTGGCAGATTCTCAGGTATAAAGTTAGCTTTATTAATAGTTTGTTATTGTTTCCTTCATTTGCATCACCATTTATTCCACTGACATCTAGACAGTCTCAATTTTATTCCCAAAATAAATACGAATTATTATAGAAAAATACATTTTGGAAAGCAAGCATAGGTCTTTTATTCTTGTACCTGCATATAGTAGGGATGAGTTCTACAGAATGGACTGAAAAGGCAGTAAGGGCAGCAGAAATAGCACCAACTCCCAAAGTGGCTAAAATCACACGTAGAGTCTGCATCTCTGGAGAAAGGAAGACCAGCAAGAGTCAGGAAACCTTGGATGGAGAAATCTTTCAACCTCCAAATAACTGTGGAACAACTGTCGGAAGGTCAGTGGGGAGTTCAAGTGTAAAATCTAATGTATAAGAACTGCACATTCTAGAAGTTATGGAATGATTGTGCACTGTTACGGATGAGTGAGCACTGACTGTATAATGTCATGGCTTAAACAATGAGTGAAAATCAGTTGCTTCAAGTCTTTCTGCACATTGGAGTAAATTTTACTGTATAATTTCTGTAAGACATAGATGTATTTACAGATAATAAATATATATATGGTTATATTATATATTATATTATATATAATATATAATATATACTATATATTATATATAACATCAGTCATTTCATAGGTTACTGTATGTACTTACATTACAGGTAGTAACTGGAAATACTTTAGTATTGAACAGTTTATAATTAAGAGTGTGGGGACCATTTTTGATATACGACAAGTATTCTACCAAATAGTAACAAGTAGATTGTATCTATTTAGAGTGGATAGCGTGAAGAGATACAGGATCTAGAACAGTAGTTTATGAGAGAATTAAGACTTGTATTTGGACATAAGTAATGTTATCCAGGGAAACATTAATACTAAAAATTCAAAAAGGAACTTATAAAATTCAATGGAAAAAACTAATAGAACTTCATATATTTTTTTTTTGACAGGAAGAGTGGATAGTGAGAGAGAGAGACAGAGAAAGGTCTTCCTTTGCCATTGGTTCATCCTCCAATGGCCGCCACGGCTGGCGCGCTAAGGCCGGCGCACCACGCTGATCCAAAGGCAGGAGCCAGGTGCTTCTCCTGGTCTCCCATGGGGTGCAGGGCCCAAGCACTTGGGCCATCCTCCACTGCACTCCTGGGCCACAGCAGAGAGCTGGCCTGGAAGAGGGGCAACCGGGACAGAATCCGGCACCCAGACCGGGACTAGAACCTGGTGTGCTGGCGCCGCTAGGCAGAGGATTAGCCTGTTGAGCCATGGCGGCAGCCCATATGTTTATTTTTAAAGCTTTATTTTTTGCTTGAAAGGCAAAGTTACAGAGAAACAGAGGCAGAGAGAGAGAGAGAGAGAGAGAGAATGAGTCTTCCATCTGCTGGTTCACTACCATAATAGCCACAATGGCCATAGATGAGCCAAACCTGAAGTCAGGAGCAAGGATCAAGGACCTTCCTACAAGCCTCCCACATGGTTGCAGGGGCACAAGCACTTGGGCCATCCTCTACTGCTTTCCAACCATAAAAGAGAGGTAAATCAGAGGTGGAGCAGCCACGGTTTGAAATGGCACCCATATAGGATGCTGGCACTTCAGGCTGCGGCTTTACCTGATACACCACAGCAACTACCCCCGATAGGACTAAATAATGGAGAAGGGTATTCTCTAAGTCAGCCAATTTGCACGAGGTGGTGTGAAGCTCATCATTTTGAGCCACAGAACACAAAACAAGTTAAACAATGAAATCAGATGAGACTCTTGTTCTTGCCATAGAGTTCTCTGATTGAAGACAGGGCTTTTATTTCACTTAGTCAAAGAGTTTCTCCTAAAATTCTTTTGTATTTATGGTGACTTAAATGACAGACTTAAAAAAAAAGTGAAAATGAAAGGGTGAGTGAGATGCCAAAACAGGAATCCCTTAACACTGGAAAGAGTGCCAGACAGACGCGATGAGAGCACTGTGTGTGCGTTTGGGGACACAGCAGCAAGGCCAACCCCTTCCATGTGTATTACAGCATGATTAGCCAACGGTCTGTGCTGTAACTGGTAGAGAGTGACTCTGTGTAGTCGGTACTGGTGTTCAGGTTCATCCTGCATGTCATGAAGACACCTGTGTATCTGAGCCACCCCTTGCTGACACTGGCTCAGTTGGAGCCTAAGACATGCCAATGAATTTTTATCAGGAGCACTTTCAAGCTGTCTTGTTAATTTCAAGCAAGCCTTCAACTCTCAAAGCCAGTAGCATTCTCTTTTTGGCCACATATAAACCCACATAATTCCTGAGGACTGAGGGAAACCAATTCCTTCCCCCAAACTCCTGCCTCTCTCACCTTTGGACAAAAAGGCGTTGGCCAGAATGCAAAGTCCTGCCAGGAAGAAAAACAATGACTGGTTTTTCCGACGATCCATGTATTTCATTATAAAAAGGATAATACATCTGGATATGAATGGGACAGCTCCAAAGAGGATCTGGAACATGAAGATACTGCTTCCCAGTTCCTGTAGGTTGAGTATCAAGCCATAAAAGGGTACAGTGGCTCCGAGCCTGAGTGCATAAAGGAATAAAAGAAATTTAATAAGGCTTAGAGCCTACGGAATATCATTTACAATTTTGAAGGCAAGTCCTATACTTGATGAAAATATTGTCCAGGTAGCTGAAGTCCTTGTTACAGATGACATTTTGTCCTGCTTCATACATAGCATATTTCTTCTTAAGGCAATGATTTTAATATAAAATCATGTTGGAGAACGGCTGTTTGTCCCCGATTCTGCTGAGGCCACAGGAAGGGAATATCAAATGTACACATACTCCAGTAAAAGATATTAAAGCACTCATACAGAAAAAGTAATATGAAATCCAAGTTCATCACTCAACAGGACATTATAAAGAATTCAACCTGGCCGGCACCACGGCTCACTAGGCTAATCCTCTGTCTGTGGCGCTGGCACTCCGGGTTCTAGTCCTGGTCAGGGTGCCGGTTCTGTCCCGGTTGCTCCTCTTCCAGTCCAGCTCTCTGCTGTGGCCTGGGAAGGCAGTCGAGGATGGCCCATGTGCTTGGGCCCTGCACCCACACGGGAGACCAGGAGGAAGCACCTGGCACCTGGCTTCGGATCAGTGCAGCACGCTGGCCATAGTGGCCATTTGGGGCATGAACCAACAGAAGGATGACCTTTCTCTCTCTCTCTCACTGTCTAACTCTGCCTGTCAAAAAAAAAGAAAGAATTCAGCCAAAATACAGTTAGATATATACTGTAAATGAGGAAGCGTTTGTTTATGTATTTTTGCCAAGGTTCAACATCCTGTGAGATTCTCTTCTCTGCTCCTCAATGTCGAAAACCTCTAAACCTTACTCTTTGTGTGTGAGGCGGCAAGAACTCTTACAGGCAAGCTTTCCATGTGTTTCCTGTATTGAAGTGCATTGTGACTTGACAGTTTCAAGCAATCTAAGAGCTATAATCACGTAACTGTTAAACTGAAGCATCAGAATTGAGATAAGGAGAGTGGCTGCTAAGTACATGTCCAGTAATATATGGCAAGGATGTTTGGCTTTGTTCATAGCTTAGTAAAGGCTCTGAAAGAGACCTGGCCTGGTGTCATTTTAATTCCTGAATGGGAGAAAGGAAGAGGAAAAAAGGGTTGTGGTGGGCCAAGTAATCTACACAATACACAGGCAAATTTGCATGGCCTAGAGAGAAATGTATTTGCAGCCATCAGAGGAAAATGCATTTCCTAAATCAGAAGAAATGCAGAGAGAGCTAAAAGGCATTTGGAAGCCTCCACAGAATCTGTACAAAAGTGTCCTAGGAAGAAATCTGCTTTGATCATCTACCGTGCCTTGGATCCTATATTTAACACTGGTCAGTTCCGTTTCCCATTATATCTTCCCCTTTTCCTGATTGAGTATGTAGAATGTAGAAACATGGGTCACAGACCAGAGATGTGGAAAGAAATCCCAACATGATGAAATAGAGCAGTGCCTTATACAACATCTTTGCCCACTTGAATGAATTGGTGTGTGTGTGTGTATATATATATATATATATAGAGAGAGAGAGAGAGAGAGAGAGAGAGATACACTTATGAAAGTAACTGTAGAAAATATATTTTAAAATATTTGTATTTACCGAATAGAATATATTTTGAGTCATTAAATCAATACTCAAAAAACCAGAGCCAAGGATAAAAGAATAGAAAGCTAAACAAATAAACAACAACCAGATTGCCTATAGATGTTTGGAAACAAATCACATTTATATAAAATTTATTAGTCAAAGAGGATACAAATTGCAATAAGGCATTATTTTGAACTTATTTAGAATGAAATTATATAGCTCCTCAAAACACTTGGATTACAGCTTTGGCAATTCTTACAGGGAACTTACTGAATTACATTCATTTATCAGAAAAGATGAAAGCTTGCAAAGAAATGAACCAAATTTCCCTGACAGAAGACATACACACATACACACGCACACACACAAACACACAAACACACACACTTTGAAGCAACATCATACTTAAGATAAAATGCAGAAAACCATGAAATAGCTAACAATAATGTATGTGAAATTATATCTTTGAAAGATTCTTTAAACTTCATAAACTCCTATGAAGATAGTTTCCCTCACCAAAATAGTACACTAGTTATCAATATCAGCAACGAAAAAAAGGAAACTCCTTTGTATGTTACTAACAGTCATTTAAGTGATATAAAAAATATTGTGTATAATTTTATGCCTCCAAATTAAAAAAACTTGGATGAAACAGGTAATTTTCTTGAGAAAACAATTCAAAAAACAACATGGAAACACAAGATCAAATTCTCACTAGTCATTTGTATTATGGAAATTCAATTCATAATTAACTATCTATCCAAGGAAATACTTCAGACCACTATGGATTCATTCTTGGGTTTTATAAACATTTGAGACAGGAATAGTAACCCAACAGAATTGAGTGGCAGTTGGCTTTGGGAATACTTGGGCTCTCTCTGAGGATGGTGTAGGCTAGCAGAGCTGAGAGTGGATTCCCTGTCCCTTTGACTGTGGGAGCCCAGCTCACCTGAAATCTGTGACTAAATGATAGGCCTGGGTGTAGCTGGGTCTCTGGTAAATCCATGTGTCACTTCAGAGATTCAGAGTTCTCTGAGTGCCTAGGGAGGGGGGCATTGCAGAGAGTTCTGTGCTCACACTGAAGACCACAGAGATCCTCTGTGCAGTTCCTATGCTTGTGTTAATGGGATGTGTAGCCATTGTGGGCTCACCATGAGCATTGGTCACCTTGGCAGAGAGGAGAGCAAGCTGTGATCATGCTACCTGATGCCATCATACTCTCCCAATGCTGAAAATAGAGCAGACTTACCATGCCCAACTCGGCTGTCACACTGGACTCTTGACCTACCAGCTGCAATGACCAGAGCTCCCTTGCCCCACCACTTTCTACAGTAAAACTTTAAGAAAAGATTCTAAAATGTGCATAAGAGAGTCCAGATTATCTTCAGATGATCACCAATTAGAATGACAGCTGATTTCTAATCAGCAACCCTACGACTAAGAGGGACTGGAGAGACATAGTCCAAATAATAAAAGAATAAAAATCTGTCAATGCAGAATACTGTATACAGCAAAGCTCTCATTTATAAATGAAGGAGAAATAAAGGCCTTCCAAAACAAACAGAAATTGAAAGGATTTTTCTCAATTCATGCAGACTTACAAATGATACTTAAGGATTTGCTACACACAGAAATAGAGAACATATGCATCATTATGAAAGATTGTGAATGCAGAAAAAGGTGCTAGTAAAAATACAAAGGAAATCTAAAGCGAAGAATAGGAATAGCTGGGAAAAATGGCAGGACCAAGTCGTTACTTACAAACAATAAACTTTAATATAAATGGCTTAATTCTACAATAAAATATATAGACTTACTGAAAGGTTTAAAAAACAAGACCTCTGTATTAGCTGCCTCAAAGAAACATGCCTCCCAAACAAAATACACACAGACTGAAAGAAAATGATAGAAAAAGATATTCCAGGCTAACAGAAAGCAAACACAGCAGGAGTAGCCATCTTAATATCACACAACATAGACTTTAACACAAAATCTGTTGAAAGAGACAAAGAAAGTATCAATTAATGATTCAACAGGGTGTTGTCACTATAATAAATACATATGCACCCAATACCAGGGTTCTTGGCTATTTAAAACAAATATTAATATCTCTACAGGGAGACATATTCTCAAATATAATAATAATAAGAGACTTCAACACTACAGTTTAGCCAATGGACAGAAAACTGGACAAAAATCAACAGAGAAACAACACAAATAATCTTCAATATGGACCAAATGGACCTAGTTGATATTTATGGCACATTTCAAACCACAACAGAATACACATCCTTTTCATCAGTGCATGGATCTTTCTCTTGGGTAGAATAAATGTTAGGCCATTAAAACAAGTCTCAGCAAATTCAAAAAAAATGAAATCCGCATGCATCTTTTCTGACCACAGTTTTATGATGCTAAAGAGTAAGAAACTCCAAAATTTATGCAAACACATAGAGACTAAAAACATGCTTCTCATTGAACTGAGGATTACAGGAAAAATCAAAAACTTGCTAGAAAGTAATTGAAAATGAATCTTAATGGAGAATGAGACTGGGAAGAGGAGAGGGAGGAGGAAGAGGTATGGAAACGTGCGTGGGAGAGTGGGTATGGTGGGAAGAGTAACTATATTCCTAAAGTTGTATGTATGAAATTTGTATTCCTTAAAAAATAATTTTAAAAAGTTGCTAGAAGGGGCTGGCACTGTGGCGCAGTGGGTTAATGCCCTGGCCTGAAGCACCGGTATCCCATATGGGCGCTGGTTTGAGACCCGGCTGCTCCACTTCCAATGCAGCTCTCTGCTATGGCCTGGGATAGCAGTAGAAGACAGCCCAGGTCCTTGGGCCCCTGTACTCATGTGGGAGACCCGGAGGAGGCACCTGGCTCCTGGTTTTGGATCAGTGCAGCTCCAGCCATTGGTGGCCAATTGGGAAGTGAACTATCAGATGGAAGACCTCTCTCTCTCTCTCACTCTCTCTCTCCTCTGTCTCTCCTCTCTCTGTGTAACTCTGACTTTCAAATAAATAACTAAACCTTTAAAAAAAGTTGCTAGAAATGAATGAAGATTACAATACAACAAATCAAACTTATGGGATACAGCAAAAGCAGTGTTATGAGAAACTTTATAGGAGTTTGTGCCAACATCAAGCAATTGGAAAGGCATCAGATAGATGATTTAAGAATGCATACTGAGATCTAAGAAAACACAATAAAAAACAGACACAAAAGCAGTATTAGGAAATAAATAGTTAAAATTAGTGAAGAAATGAAATTGAAACAAAACTATTCAAAAATCAGAGAAATGAAGAGCTGGTTTTTGAAAAAATAAACAAATAAAATTGATACACCATAGGCTTAACTAACCAAAGAAAAGGGAAAATACCCAAACTAATAAAATCAGAGATGAAAAAGTGATGTTGTAATGGAAACCACAGAAATAAAAAGAATCTTGAGGAATTACTACAAGCAGCTATATGCCAACAAATTGGAAAATACAGAAGAAATGAGCAGATTTCTAGATATATACAATCTACCAAAACTGAGTCATGAAGACATAGAAAACCGAAATAGAGCAATAATCAAGATGGAGATTGGTTCAGTAATACAGAAATTCCAAACAAAGAAAAGCGCAGGACCGGATTGCTTCACTGCTGAATTCTGCCAGACCTTTGAAGAACTAATTGCAATTTTTCTCAAACTATAAATCGATAGATTTTTTAAACAAAAGCAATGCCTTGGTTGAGAAAGAACTTGTAAGATCAGTATAATTCACAATAGCTACAAAAATATTTAAATACATTTAAATAAATGTAACAAAGGAGGTAAAAGATCTCTACAATAAAAACTACAAAAAGCTGACTTGCCCCAAATGGTAGAGTTAGAAACATACCAGGGGACTCCAATTTAATCCTATCAAGGTGGCATGTACCAATGCCATCTCACTAGTCCAAGTATCAATTTCAGTTCACAATTGATCATAATGAAAGTTCTAAGAGTCAAAGGGAGCACATAAACAAGTCTAGTACCTGCTAATACTAACCGATAGAATAAATAAAGGGGAGAGTGATCCAACATGGGAAGCGAGATACTCAGCAGACTCATAGAATGGCAGATGTCCTAAACAGCACTCTGGCCTCAGAATCAGCCCTAAAGGCATTCCAATCTGGCTGAAAAGCCCATGAGAGTATTTCAGGCATGGAAAGCCAAGACACTCTGGCAAAAAAAAAAAAAAATGACCTAAATGAAAGATCTCTGTGAGTGAGATCCCAGTGGAAAGAACAGGTCTTCAAAGAAGGAGATACCTTTCTCTGAAGGGAGGAGAGAACCTCCACTTTGACTAGGACGTTGTCTGAACAAGATAAGAGTCAGAGAACTCAAAAGGCTTCCATAGCCTTGGAAACTCATGACTGGAGCATAGGGAGATTACTGATGCCATAAACAGGAGTTTCAATTTGTAAAATCAACAACAGGAGTCACTGTGCACTTACTCCTCATGTAGGATCTCTGTCCTTAATGTGCTGTGTATTGAGATTTAATGCTATAACGAGCACTCAAACAGTATATTTCACTTTGTGTTTCTATGGGAGTGCAAACTATTGAAATAATTACTTAATGTATACTAAACTGATCTTCTGTTTAAAAAAAAGAAGAAATTAGCAACTCCCAACTTGACTCTCACTGGGATTAAACATGACAATAGGTCTGATCTGATTTCATCATCATTTAAAAAATCATCTATTATTTTTCACTTTATGTTTCTATGTGGGAGCAAACTGTTGAAATCTTTACTTAATGTACACTAAACTGATCTTCTGTATATAAAGAGAATTGAAAATAAATCCTCATGTGAATTGAAGGGGAGAGGGAATGAGAAAGGGTAGGGTTGCGAATGGGAGGGACGTTATGGGGGGAAGCCATTGTAATCCATAAGCCGTACTTTGGAAATTTATATTCATTAAATAAAAGTTAAAAAAAACTACAAAATATTAAAGAAAGAAATAGAAAAAAAGAAAGAGAGAGAGAGAGATCTACCATGCCTAACCTGGGAGTGTCACCTTTGGCACACCAAACAGAGCTCTCATGCCACACCCATCTCAAGCCTCTAAGGCTCCATCAAAAACAGGCAGTCCACTTAATCGAGAGTCATAGTATAACAAGAAAAAGCACCACAGTGAAGAAACCAAATATCTCCAATATGCCAAATAACAAACGCAAAAACCGAGGTAATAAAAACAAGGAAGTCACCATGACGCCCCCAAATGAAAAAGACACCCCAATTCAAGATTACGAAGATGCTGAGCTAGAAGAAATGCAAGAAGCAGATCTCAAAAAATTGATAAGAACCTTAAGAAGTTCTCAAAAACAAATTCTCGAACTACAGAAATCCTTCATGGACAAGATAGAACATCTCTCTCGTGAAAATGAAATATTAAGGAGGAATCAAAATGAAACGAAACAACTAGTACAACAGGAAACTGTGACAGTGACGAGAAATCATAATGAAGTGAAGAATTCAATAGATCAAATGAAAAACACAATAGAGAGCCTTACAAACAGAATGGGTGAAGCAGAAGAGAGAATATCGGACTTAGAAGATAGAGAACAGGAAAGGATACAGTCAGACCAAAGAAAAGAAGAGGAAATTAGAAATCTAAAACATATTGTCACAAATCTTCGGGATACTATTACAAGACCCAACATCCGGGTTCTAGGAGTTCCTGAAGGCATGGAGAGGAGGAAAGGTTTAGAAGGCCTTTTTAGTGAGATATTAGCAGAAAATTTCCCAGGTTTGGAGAAGGACATAGATATCCTAGTACAGGAAGCTCACAGAACCCCTAATAAACACGACCAAAACAGATCCTCACCACGACACGTTGTAATTAAACTCTCCACAGTGAAACATAAAGAAAAGATGCTAAAATGTGCAAGAGAGAAACGTCAGATTACTCTCAGAGGATCTCCAATCAGACTCACAGCTGACTTCTCATCAGAAACCCTACAAGCTAGGAGGGAATGGCGAGATATAGACAAGGTACTAAGAGAGAACAACTGCCAGCCCAGAATATTATAACCTGCAAAGCTATCATTTGTGAATGAAGGTGAAATAAAGACTTTTCATAGCAAACAGAAATTGAAAGAATTTGTCGCCACTCGTCCAGCCCTGCAAAAGATGCTTAAAGATGTGTTACACACAGAAACACAGAAACACGGTCATCAATATGAAAGAAGATAAAGGAAGGAAACCTCACAGCAAAAGATCACAGGGAATTCAAAGCATATATTAGAACTTATCTTTGGCAAATGGCAGGGTAAAGTTACCACTTATCATTAGTCACATTGAACATTAATGGCCTGAACTGTCCAGTTAAGACACCGATTGGCTGATTGGGTTAAGGAACGAAACCCATCTATTTGCTGCTTACAAGAAACACATCTTTCCAACAAAGATCCATACAGACTGAAAATGAAAGGCTAGAAAAAGATATACCATGCCAACAGAAATGAAAAAAGAGCAGGCGTAGCCATATTAATATCGGACAACATAAACTTTACCACAAAAACTGTTAAGAGAGACAAAGAGGGGCACTATATAATGATTAAGGGATCAATACAACAAGAAGATATAACAATTATCAATGTATATGCACCTAACTACAGGGCACCGGTTCATCTAAAAGATTTATTAAGTGACTTAAAGGGAGACTTAGACCCCAATACAATAGTACTGGGGGACTTCAATACTCCACTCTCAGAAATAGACAGATCAATAGGACAGAAGATCAACAAGGATACAGTAGATGTAAATGACACTATAGCCCAAATGGATCTCACAGATATCTACAGAACTTTCAATCCTACAGCTAAAGATTTTACATTCTTCTCAGCAGTACATGGAACCTTCTCTAGGATTGACCACATACTAGGCCATAAAGCAAGTCTCAGCAAATTCAAAAGAATTAGAATCATACCATGAAGCTTCTCAGACCATAAAGGAATGAAGTTGGAAATTAGCAACTCAGGAATCCCTAGAGCATACACAAACACATGGAGATTGAACAACATGTTCCTGAATGAACAATGGGCCATAGAAGAAATTAAAAGAGAAATCAAAAATTTTCTGGAAGTAATGAGGATAACAGCACAACATACCAAAACTTATGGGATGCAGCAAAAGCAGTGTTAAGAGGAAAGTTTATATCAATAGGTGCCTACATCAAGAAATTGGAAAGGCACCAAATAGATGAGCTTTTACGGCATCTCAAGGATCTAGAAAATCTGCAGCAAACAGACCCAAATCTAGTAGGAGAAGAGAAATAATTAAAATCAGAAAATAAATCAACAGGATTGAATCCAAAAAACATTACAAAACATCAGCCAAACGAGGAGCTTGTTTTATTTGAAAAAATAAACAAAATTAGAGAACATTGGAGAAACCCTTCAAGATATTGGCACAGGCAAAGAATTTCTGGAAAAGACCCGGGAGGCACAGGCAGTCAAAGCCAAAATCAACTATTGGGATTGCATCAAATGAGAAGTTTCTGTACTGCAAAAGAAACAGTCAGGAGAGTGAAGAGACAACCGACAGAATGGGAAAAAATATTTGCAAACTATGAAACAGATAAAGGGTTAATAACCAGAATCTACAAAGAGATCAATAAACTCCACAAAAACAAAACCAACAACCCACTTAAGAGATGGGCCAAGCATAGCCTTGACTGTTAATGAACAACCTAATACATTATCCCTCTTACTAGTTTTTTTGTCTGTTCTACTTAATATGACTGGTTTAATACTGTAATTAATACACAGTTATTCTTAAGTGTTAAAAATTAACTAAAATGTGATCCCTGTTAAACATAAGAGTGGGAATAAGAGAGGGAAGAGATGTACAATTTGGGACATGCTCAAGCTGACTTGCCCCAAATGGTAGAGTTAAAAACATAACAGGGGATTCCAATTCAATCCCATCAAGGTGGCATGTACCAATGTCATCTCACTAGTCCAAGTGATCAATTTCAGTTCACAATTGATCATAATGAAAGGACTAAGAGTCAAAGGGAGCACATAAACAAGTCTAGTACCTGCTAACAATAACCGATGGAATAAATAAAGGGGAGAGTGATCCAACATGGGAAGTGAGATACTCAGCAGACTCATAGAATGGCAGATGTCCTAAACAGCACTCTGGCCTCAGAATCAGCCCTAAAGCCATTCGGATCTGGTTGAAAAGCCCATGAGAGTATTTCAGGCATGGAAAGCCAAGACACTCTGGCAAAAAGATCTCTGTGAGTGAGATCCCAGTGGAAAGAACAGGTCTTCAAAGAAGGAGGTACCTTTCTCTGAAGGGAGGAGAGAACCTCCACTTTGACTCTGACCTTGTCTAAACAAGATAAGAGTCGGAGAACTCAGAGGGCTTCCATAGCCTTGGAAACTCATGACTGGAGCATAGGGAGACTACTGATGCCATAGACAGGAGTGTCAATTGGTAAAGTCAACAACAGGAGTCACTGTGCACTTACTCCTCATGTAGGATCTCTGTCCTTAATGTGCTGTGTATTGAGATTTAATGCTATAATGAGTACTCAAACAGTATATTTCACTTTGTGTTTTCATGGGGGTGCAAACTGTTGAAATCTTTACTTAATGTATACTAAACCGATCCTCTGTAAAAAAAAAAAAAAAAAAAAAAAAGAAATTATCAACTCCCAACTTGACTCTCACTGGGATTAAACATGACAATAGGTCTGATCTGATTTCATCATCATTTAAAAAAAATCATCTATTATTTTTCACTTTATGTTTCTGTGTGGGAGCAAACTGTTGAAATCCTTACTTAATGTATACTAAGCTGATCTTCTGTATATTAAGATAATCAAAAATGAATCTTGATGTGAATGGAAGGGGAGAGGGAGTGGGAAAGGGGAGGGTTGTGGGTGGGAGGGACAGTATGGGGGGGATGCCATTGTAATCCATAAGTCGTACTTTGGAAATTTATATTCATTAAATAAAAGTTAAAAAAAAAAGAAATTGGAAAGGCACCAAATAGATGAGCTTTCAATTCACCTCAAGGATCTAGAAAAACTACAGCAAACCAGACCCAAATCTAGTAGGAGAAGAGAAATAATTAAAATCAGAGAAGAAATCAACAGGATTGAATCAAAAAAAATTACAAAAAATCAGCCAAATGAGGAGCTGGTTTTTTGAAAAAATAAACAAAATTGACACCCCATTGGCACAACTAACTAAAAAAAGAAGAAAAAAGACCCAAATCAATAAAATCAGAGATGAAAAAGGAAACGTAACAACAGACACCACAGAAATAAAAAGAATCATCAGAAATTACTACAAGGACTTGTATGCCAGCAAACAGGGAAAGCTATCAGAAATGGATAGATTTCTGGACACATGCAACCTACCTAAATTGAACCAGGAAGACATCGAAAACCTAAACAGACCCATAACCGAGACAGAAATAGAAACAGTAACAAAGGCCCTCCCAACAAAGAAAAGTCCAGGACCAGATGGATTCACTGCTGAATTCTACCAGACATTTAAAGAAGAACTGACTCCAATTCTTCTCAAACTATTCAGAACATTCGAAAAAGAGGGAGTCCTCCCAAATTCTTTCTATGAAGCCAGCATCACCTTAATTCCTAAGCCGGAAAAAGATGCAGCATTGAAAGAGAATTACAGACCAACATCGCTGATGAACATAGATGCAAAAATCGTCAATAAAATTCTCGCCAATAGAATGCAACAACACATCAGAAAGATCATCCACCCAGACCAAGTGGGATTTATCCATGGTATGCAGGGATGCTTTAATGTGCGCAAAACAATCAATGTGATATACCACATTAACAGACTGCAGAAGAAAAACCATATGATTATCTCAATAGACGCCGAGAAAGCATTTGATAAAATATAACAGCACAACATGATGAAAACTCTAAGCAAACTAGGTTTGGAAGGAACATTCCTCAATACAATCAAAGCAATCTATGAAAAACCCACGGCCAACATCCTATTGAATGGGGAAAAGTTGGAAGCATTTCCACTGAGATCTGGTACCAGACAGGGATGCCCACTGTCACCACTGCTATTCAATATAGTTCTGGAAGTTCTAGCCAGAGCTATTAGGCAAGAAAAAGAAATTAAAGGGTTAATTTTGGGAAGGAAAACTCAAACTATCCCTCTTTGCAGATGATATGATTCTTTATTTAGGGGACCCAAAGAACTCTACTAAGAGATTATTGGAACTCATAGAAGATTTTAGCAATGTAGCAGGGTATAAAATCAATGCACAAAAATCAACAGCCTTTGTATACACAGACAATGCCATGGCTGAGGAAGAACTTCTAAGATCAATCCCATTCACAATAGCTACAAAACCAATCAAATACCTTGGAATAAACTTAACCAAGGACGTTAAAGATCTCTACGATGAGAATTACAAAACCTTAAAGAAAGAAATAGAAGAGGATACCAAAAAATGGAAAAATCTTCCATGCTCATGGATTGGAAGAATCAATATGGTCAAAATGTCCATTCTCCCAAAAGCAATTTATAGATTCAATGCAATACCAATCAAGATACCAAAGACAGTCTTCTCAGATCTGGAAAAAATGGTGCTGAAATTTATATGGAGACACAGGAGACCTCGAATAGCTAAAGCAATCTTGTACAACAAAAACAAAGCCGGAGGCATCACAATACCAGATTTCAGGACATACTACAGGGCAGTTGTAATCAAAACAGCATGATACTGGTACAGAAACAGATGGATAGACCAATGGAACAGAATTGAAACACCAGAAATCAACCCAAACATCTACAGCCAACTTATATTTGATCAATAATCTAAAACTAATTCCTGGAGCAAGGACAGTCTATTCAATAAATGGTGCTGGGAAAACTGGATTTCCACGTGCAGAAGCATGAAGCAAGACCCCTACCTTACACCTTACACAAAAATCCACTCAACATGGATTAAAGACCTAAATCTACGTCCTGACACCATTAAGTTATTAGAGAACATTAGAGAAACCCTTCAAGATATTGGCACAGGCAAAGAATTTCTGGAAAAGACCCGGGAGGCACAGGCAGTCAAAGCCAAAATCAACTATTGGGATTGCATCAAATTGAGAAGTTTCTGCACGGCAAAAGAAACAGTCAGGAGAGTGAAGAGACAACTGACAGAATGGGAAAAAAATATTTGCAAACTATGCAACAGATAAAGGGTTAATAACCAGAATCTACAAAGAGATCAAGAAACTCCACAAAAACAAAACCAACAACCCACTCAAGAGATGGGCCAAGGACTTCAATAGACATTTTTCAAAAGAGGAAATCCAAATGGCCAACAGGCACATGAAAAAATGTTCAAGGTCACTAGCAATCAGGGAAATGCAAATCAAAACCACAATGAGGTTTCACCTCACCCCGGTTAGAATGGCTCACATGCAGAAATCTACCAACAACAGATGCTGGCGAGGATGTGGGGAAAAAGGGACACTAACCCACTGTTGGTGGGAATGCAAACTGGTTAAGCCACTATGGAAATCAGTCTGGAGATTCCTCAGAAACCTGAATATAACCCTACCATTCGACCCAGCCATCCCACTCCTTGGAATTTACCCAAAGGAATTTAAATTGATAAACAAAAAAGCGGTCTGCACCCTAATGTTTATTGCAGCACAATTCACAATAGCCAAGACCTGGAACCAACCTAAATGCCCATCAACGGTAGACTGGATAAAGAAATTATGGGATATGTATTCTTTAGAGTACTATACCGCAGTAAGAAACAACGAAATCCAGTCATTTGCAACAAAATGGAGGAATCTGGAACACATCATGCTGAGTGAAATAAGCCAGTCCCAAAGGGACAAATACCATATGTTCTCCCTGATCGGTGACAACTGACTCAACACCAAAAAGGAAACCTCCTGAAGTGAAATGGACACTATGAGAAATGGTGACTTGATCAGCATAGCCCTGACTGCTAATGGACAACTTAATACATTATCCCTCATAGTATTTTTTTTGTCTGTTCTACTTAATATGACTGGTTTAATTCTGTAATTATCACACAGTTATTCTTAAGTGTTGAAAATTAACTGAAATGTGATCCCTGTTAAACATAAGAGTGGGAATAAGAGAGGGAAGAGATGTATAATTTGGGGCATGCTCGGGCTGACTTGCCCCAATTGGTAGAGTTGGAAACATACCAGGGGATTCCAATTCAATCCCATCAAGGTGGCATGTGCCAATGCCATCTCACTACTCCAAGTGATCAATTTCAGTTCACAATTGATCATAATGAAAGGGCTAAGAGTCAAAGGGAGCACATAAACAAGTCTAGTATCTGCTAACACCAACCGATAGAATAAATAAAGGGGAGAGTGATCCAACATGGGAAGTGAGATACTCAGCAGACTCATAGAATGGCGGATGTCCTAAATAGCACTCTGGCCTCAGAATCAGCCCTAAAGGCACTCGGATCTGGCTGAAAAGCCCATGAGAGTATTTCAGGCATGGAAAGCCAAGACACTCTGGCAAAAAGATCTCTGTGAGTGAGATCCCAGTGGAAAGAACAGGTCTTCAAAGAGGGAGGTGCCTTTCTCTGAAGGGAGGAGAGAACCTCCACTTTGACTATGACCGTGTCTAAACAAGATAAGAGTCGGAGAACTCAAGGGGCTTCCATAGCCTTGGAAACTCATGACTGGTGCATAGGGAGATTACTGATGCCATAAACAGGAGTGTCAATTGGTAAAGTCAACAACAGGAGTCACTGTGCACTTACTCCTCATGTAGGATCTCTGTCCTTAACGTGCTGTACATTGAGATTTAATGCTATAACGAGTACTCAAACAGTATATTTCACTTTGTGTTTCTATGGGGGTGCAAACGACTGAAATCTTTACTTAATGTACACTAAACTGATCTTCTGTAAAAAAAAAAAAAAAAAAAAAAAAAAAAGAAAGAAAGAAAGAAATTATCAATTCCCAACTTGACTCTCACTGGGATTAAACATGACAATAGGTCTGATCTGATTTCATCATCATTTAAAAAAAATCATCTATTATTTTTCACTTTATGTTTCTGTGTGGGAGCAAACTGTTGAAATCCATACTTGATGTATACTAAGCTGATCTTCTGTATATTAAGATAATCGAAAATGAATCTTGATGTGAATGGAAGGGGAGAGGGAGTGGGAAAGGGGAGGGTTGTGGGTGGGAGGGACGGTATGGGGGGGAAGCCATTGTAACACATGAGTCGTACTTTGGAAATTTATATTCATTAAATAAAAGATAAAAAAAATAAAAAATAAATAAAAAATGGAGGAATCTGGAACTCATTATGCTGAGTGAAATAAGCCAGTCCCAAAGGGACAAATACCATATGTTCTCCCTGATTGGTGACAACTGACTGAACACAAAGAAGGAAACCTGTTGAAGTGAAATGGACACTATGAGAAATGGTGACTTGATCAGCATAGATCTGACTGTTAATGAACAACTTAATACATTAATCCCTCTTAGTAGTTTTTTTTGTCTGTTCTACTTAATGTGACTGTTTTAATTCTGTAATTAATACACAGTTATTCTTAAGTGTTGAAATTTAACTGAAATGTGATCCCTGTTAAACATAAGAGTGGGAATAAGAGAGGGAAGAGATGTACAATTTGGGACATGCTCAAGCTGACTTGCCCCAAATGGTAGAGTTAGAAACATACCAGGGGACTCCAATTTAATCCCATCAAGGTGGCATGTACCAATGCCATCTCACTACTCCAAGTGATCAATTTCAGTTCACAATTGATCATAATGAAAGTTCTAAGAGTCAAAGGGAGCACATAAACAAGTCTAGTACCTGCTAATACTAACCGATAGAATAAATAAAGGGGAGAGTGATCCAACATGGGAAGCGAGATACTCAGCAGACTCATAGAATGGCAGATGTCCTAAACAGCACTCTGGCCTCAGAATCAGCCCTAAAGGCATTCCAATCTGGCTGAAAAGCCCATGAGAGTATTTCAGGCATGGAAAGCCAAGACACTCTGGCAAAAAAAAAAAATGACCTAAATGAAAGATCTCTGTGAGTGAGATCCCAGTGGAAAGAACAGGTCTTCAAGGAAGGAGATACCTTTCTCTGAAGGGAGGAGAGAACCTCCACTTTGACTAGGACCGTGTCTGAACAAGATAAGAGTCGGAGAACTCAAGAGGCTTCCATAGCCTTGGAAACTCATGACTGGTGCATAGGGAGATTACTGATGCCATAAACAGGAGTTTCAATTTGTAAAATCAACAACAGGAGTCACTGTGCACTTACTCATGTAGGATCTCTGTCCTTAATGTGCTGCACATTGAGACTTAATGCTATAACGAGTACTCAAACAGTATATTTCACTTTGTGTTTCTATGGGGGTGCAAACTGTTGAAATCTTTACTTAATGTATACTAAACTTATCTTCTGTAAAAAAAAAAAAGAAGAAGAAATTATCAACTCCCAACTTGACTCTCACTGGGATTAAACATGACAATAGGTCTTATCTGATTTCATCATCATTTAAAAAATCATCTATTATTTTTCACTTTGTTTCTGTGTGGTAGCAAACTGTTGAAATCTTTACTTAATGTATGCTAAACTGATCTTCTGTATATAAAGAGAATCGAAAATGAAAAAAAAAAAAAAAAGAAACCAAAACATCTTCCAGGTTCATGGTTTGGAAATAATAATATAAATGAAATGTCCATACAACCCAAGGTAATTTACATATTTGTTGTGATCTCAATAAAAATGAAAAAGGATAGGGGCCAGCACCATGGTGAAGTAGAATAAGCCTCCACCCATGGTGCCAGTACTCCATATTGGCACTAGTTCGTGTTTTGGCTGCCCTTCTGGTCCAGCTACCTGCCAATGGTGTGGAAGGGCAGTGGAGGATGGCCATAGTGTTTGGACCATGCACTCACATGGGAGAACCAGAGGAAGCTCCTGGCTCCTGGCTTCAGATTGGCCCAGCTCTGGACATTGCAATAATTTGGGTAGTGAACCAGAGGATGGAAGACCTCTGTCTCTTCCTATTTCTGTGACTCTGCATCCCAAATAAATAAAAAATCTTTTAAACAAGGACATTCTCCTCATATAGAAAAAAAAACACTAAATACTTGAGTCATGAGACCACAAATAATAAAGAAAAATACTTAAAAAAGCCATAGGGCTTTCACTACCAGATTTCAAGACATTCTACAAGGACAATTATAATCAAAACATCTGGGTACTGGCACAAAAGTTGACATTAAATCAGTGGAACAGAAAATAAACCCGATAAGTTAATACATATATCTATATCTATAACCAAGTATTCTTTAACAAAGAAGCTAAAAATCAATCCCTAGAGAAAGGACAGTCTCTTCAACAAATGGTGCTCTTAAAATTGGATCTTTGCATGCAAACATATGAAACAAGACCCCTCCCTTACACCTTATACAAACATCAACTCAAAATGAATCAAGGATCTAAATCTATGACCTCAAACCATCAAATTCCCTTTCAGGGAAACTCTTACAGACATTGGCATAGGCCAAGACTTCTTGGAAAGGAACCCAGAATCACAGGAAATAAAAACAGAAGTAGACAAATTTGATTGCATTAAGCTAAGAAGTTCTGCCCTGCAAAGGAAACACTCAGTAGAGTGAAGAGGCAACTCAGGAGAAAATATTTGCAAACTATGCAATTAATAAAGGATTAATATTGAGAATCTATAAGAGCTCAAGAAATTCAACAACTAAAAATTAACAATCTAGTTAAGAAATAACAAAGAACATGAAAAGGTATTTTTCAAATGATGACATTCAAATGGGTGGAAGATACTCAGGATCTCTAAGCATCAAGGAAATGCAAATCAAAACTACAATGAGGTTTCACCCCACTCCAATTAGAATGGTATCTTAACCCAAATGAACAAATTACAAATGTTGGTGAGGCTGTGTGGAAAAAGTACTCTAGGTACTCTAATAATGCAATCTGCTACAAATATTATGGAAGAAATCTGAAAATAAATCTATCATTATAAGACTTATCTGTACCCCTAACTGTGTTGCAACTCAATTCACAATTGTTAAAATACGGAATCAATGTAGGTGTCCATCAAGCAATGACTGTACAAAAAAAATGTGATATATCTTCCCTGTGGACTATTACTCAACCACAAAAACTGAATGACATCCTGTCTTTTCCTACAAAATGCACTCGACTAGAAGACATTACGCCTAGAGAAATAATCCAGTCAAGAAAGGCAAATATCACATGCTGCTATGATATGTGGCAGTTAATATTGAATGCCAAAAATGTATAGGCATGAAATGGACATCTTGTGGTATGTTTGTTGTTTTTAGCCCTTGTTTATACTCCTGTGGAACTGTGGTCTTCCTACTCTTTACTTGTTGAATATTATTAGTGATGGATTAAGCCTGTGACTATTGAGTGGACTGAATTATGTTTTTGCAGTAAGAAAAATAGGAAGGAGAAAGGGAATTGATGGAGGGAGTTCAGGAGAGAGGGAATATGGTTATCTTCTTAGAACTATACCCACGGTTGGTGGGAATGCAAACTGGTAAAGACACTATGGAAGTCCGTCTGGAGATTCCTCAGAAACCTTACCATAACCCTGCCATACAACCAGCCATCCCACTCCTTGGAATTTACCCAAAGGAAATTAAATTGGCAAACAAAAAAGCGGTGTGCACCTTAATGTTTATTGCAGCTCAATTCACAATAGCTAAGGCCTGGAATCAATCTAAATGCCCATCAACAGTAGACTGCATAAAGAAATTATTGGATATGCTCTCTATAGAATACTATACAGCAGTGAAAAACAATGAAATCTGGTCATTTGCAACAAAATGGAGGAATCTGGATGTTTCTCTCTTACACATTTGGGGATATTTTCTTTATGTTTCACTGTGGTGAGTTTGATTACCACGTGTCGTGGTGAGGATCTCTTTTGGTCATGTTTATTGGGGGTTCTATGTGCTTCCTGTACTTGGATGTCTCTTTCCTTTCCAAACCCTGGAAGTTCTCTGCTAGTATTTCACTAAGAAGGCCTTTTAATCCTTTCTCTCTCTCCATGGCTTCAGGAACTTTTAGAACCTGGATGTTGGGTTTTTTAATAGTATCCTGTAGATTCCCAACAATATTTTTTAGATTTCTAATTTCCTCTGCTTGTCTTTGGTTTGATTGTATGCTTTCCTGTGCTCTGTCTTCTAAGTCTGATATTCTCTCTTCTGTCTCACTGATTCTGTTTTTAAGGCCCTCAAATGTGTTTTTCATTTGTTCCATTGAATTCTTCATTTCATTTTGATTGCTCTTCAATATCACAATTTCATCTTCTACTAAATTCTTCATTTCATTTTCATTCCTCCTTAAGATTTCATTTTCATGAGAGAGATTTTCTGTCTTGCCCTGTATTGATTTCTGTAATTCATGAATTTGTTTTAGAGAACTTCTAAATGTTCCGATCATAAATTTTTTGAAATCCATATCTTGCATTTCTTCTATCTCATCATCTTCATAATCTTGTATTGGAGTGTCATATTCATCTGGGGGCATTATAATGTCTTCTTTTTTCTTGTTTCCTCTGTTTCTGCGTTTGTTGTTTGGCATTGTGGAGATATTCTTTAGTTTCTTCTTTTTTTCTTGCTGTAGTTGCTTTTCTCATTATACTATGACTCTAGATTAAGTAGACTGTCTGTTTTTAGTGAATCTCTAGAGGCTTTTGGTGGGTGTGGCCAGAGAGCTCTGTTCAGTTCCTCAGAGTTAAGGGTGTGCCCACGGTGACACCCCCAGGTTTGGCGTGGTAAATCTCTCTTTTTCTCTCTCTTTTTTTTATTTACAAGGGAAGTAATTCTGCTCAGCTGAGCTCTTCTTGATGGCATGCAGTGCCTGATCACTAGCCCCAGTGGGTATAATATTCATCTGCTCTGTCTCAAGGACCACACAAAGGTTCTGTGCAGCCCTCAGTGTAAGCTCAGATTCCCCTGCAGTATTCTCATCGGGTAGCCAAGGCTGCCCGAATTTGTGGGGTCTCCCATCAAGACTACTCATGTCTCAACCACACCGTGAGTTCTTCCACACACTCTCAGTTTTTTTCCCCACATTCCCAGTTCATAACCTCCACAGATTCACTAGGTCTTAATCTGTTATTTCTCCCCACCAGAGTCAGGTTTTCATGCTTGGCTGAGGGCAGGTGCAGTCCTGAACTGGCACAGCTGTTAGGTTTTCCAAATTGGCACCTGCTCTATTGTCTTCCCTGCCTTTGTAAGGTGGGTGGAGAGAGAGAATCATGTCCATGCTGGTCCCTTTCGTTTTGTTTTCTCTCCTCTGGTTAGGCTGGTGTACTTTCCCCCATGGAGCTTCAAGCCTCGTTCCCTCTATACTCTTCCTGCCACTTTTCTGCCAGTGTCTCAGGCTACTGTAGTTTTGCCTCTTCTCCCTTTCCAGTGCTGGTCTCATATTCTCAGTCCAAGATGGTGAAATAGGGAGGGAGCACACTGATAGTCCGGGAAAAGACAGCTTAATAAAAGGGGAGATACTGTAGGTTCAGGGAAGAGTTAGGGGAAAAACAGCAGAGGAAACACTTCCAGAACTAGTGGGACATGGTGGACCTACGTGGAGGGCACGGGCACCCACAGCTCAGGACCCCAGCCACTGAATCAACACACCAGCGCTGGAAAGGGAGGTGAGGCAAAACCTCAGTAGCCTGAGACACGGGTGAGAAAGCGGAAGGGAGAGCTTAGAGGGAACGAAGCTTGAAGCCCCGTGGGGGAAAATTCACCAGGCTAACTAGAGGAGAGAATAAATAAATAAATAAATAAATAGGACCAGTACAGGGCCGGCGCCGCGGCTCACTAGGCTAATCCTCCACCTAGCGGCGCCGGCACACCGGGTTCTAGTCCCAGTTGGGGCGCCGGATTCTGTCCCAGTTTCCCCTCTTCCAGGCCAGCTCTCTGCTGTGGCCAGGGAGTGCAGTGGAGGATGGCCCAGGTGCTTGGGCCCTGCACCCCATGGGAGACCAGGAAAAGCACCTGGCTCCTGGCTCCTGCCATCGGATCAGTGCGGTGCACCGGCCGCAGTGCGCCGGCCGCGGCGGCCATTGGAGGGTGAACCAACGGCAAAGGAAGACCTTTCTCTCTGTCTCTCTCTCTCACTGTCCACTCTGCCTGTCAAAACAAAAATAAATTAAAAAAAATGAATAAATAGGACCAGTACAGACATAATTCTCTCTCTCCACTCACTTTACAAAGGTGAGCAGGACAAAGAGCAAGCACCTTTTTGGACATACATAAAAGCTGCCCCTGCCATCAGCCAAGCAGAAAAACCTGACTCTGGTGGGGAGAAATAACAGGAGGTTAGGAACTAGTGAATGTGTGGAGATGATAAACTAAGACTGTGAGAAAAAAAAAAAAAAGAGTGTGTGAGAGGACTCACGGAGTACCCGAGATGTGAGTACTCTCCAGAGACGCCACAATCTCAGTATCCTTGGCAACCTGGTGGGAGATTGCAGGGGAATTTGAGCTCACACTGAGGACTGAACAGATGCTTTGTGTGGTCCTTGGGACAGAGCAGACGAATATTATACCGACAGGAACCAGAGCTCAGACGCTGACTACCTTCAATTCTGCTCAGCTGTGCAGAATTACTTCCCTTTTGAAAAAAAGAGAGGGGGGAGAGAGAGAGAGAGAGAGAGAGAGAGAGAGAGAGAGAGATTTACCATGCCTAACCTGGGTATGTCACCTTTAGCACACCTTTTTCTTCTTCTTTTTTTTTTTGGACAGAAAGAGTGGACAGTGAGAGAGAAGGGGGAGAGACAGAGAGAAAGGTCTTCCTTAACCATTGGTTCACCCCCCATAGGCCGCTGTGGCCGGTGCACCGCACTGATCCGAAGCCAAGAGCCAGGTGCTTCCTCCTGGTCTCCCACATGTGTGTAGGGCCTAAGGACTTGGGCCATCCTCCACTGCATTCCCAGGCCACAAAAGAGAGCTGGACTGGAAAAGGAGCGACCGGGACAGAACTGGAGCCCCGACCAGGACTAGAACCGGGGTGCCGGCACAGCAGGCGGAGGATTAGCCTGTTGAGCCACAGCACTGGCCTGGCACACCCTTAAACCTGAAAAACCGAACAGAGCTCTCTGGCCACACCCATCACAAGCCTCTAAGAATCCATCAAAAGCAGGCAGTTCACTTAATCTAGGGTCATAGTATACTGAGAAAAACCACCACAGCGAGGAAAAATAAAAGAAGAAACCAAAGAATATCTCCACAATGCCAAGCAACAAATGCAGAAACTGAGGAAACAAGAACAAGGAAGACATTAAGACACCCCCAAATGAACATGACACCCCAATTTAAGATTAGGAAGATGATGAGATAGAAGAAATGCAAGATATGGATTTCAAAAAATTATGATAAGAACATCTAGAAGTTATCAAAAACAAATTCATAGTCACATTGAACATTAATGGCCTCAACTCTCCAGTTAAAAGACACAGACTGGCTGAATGGATTAAGGAACAAAACCCATCTATTTGCTGCTTACAAGAAACACATCTTTCCAACACAGATGTATGCAGAATGAAAGAGAAAGCTTGGAAAAATATATTCCCTTCCAATAGAAACCAAAAAAAAGCTAGTGTATCCATATTAATATCAGACTAAATAAACTTTAACACAAAAACTTTTAATGAGACAAAGAGGGGCACTATATAAAGATTAAGGGGTCAATTCAACAGGAAGATGTAAATGTTGTAAACCTATATGCACCTAATTACAGGGCACTGGTTTATTTAAAAGATATGTTAAGGGACTTAAAGGGAGATTTAGAGTGTCAATTGTTAACAACAGGAATCACTGTGCACTTACTCCCCCTCTAGGATCTCTGTCCTTAATACATTATAGAATGTGAATTAATGCTATAACTAGTACTCTAACAGTACTTAACACTTTCTGTTTCTGTGTGAGTGAAAACTGTTGAAATCTTTACTTAATATATACTGAATTGATCTTCTGTATATAAAGATAATTTAAAATGAATCTTGATGTGAATGGAAGGGGAGAGGGAGAAGGAGATGGGAGGGTTGCGGGTGGGAGGTAAGTTATGGTGGGGGAGCCACTGTAATCCAAAAGCTGTAATTTGGAAATTTATATTTATTAAATAAAAGTTAAAAAAAATTAGATAAAAAGATAAAATTTAATGAAAACACATTCCTGAATTTCCTGTCTGATATAACACATTTAGAATATATTTCTAAGTATTATGTTTGGAATATATTTTTAATAAAGAACCAAAAAAATTGACAACCTAATGAAAATGGACACAGAACAACATAAGGAATTCTTCATGACCATCACCCAGTGTAACTCACCTCAGGAAGTTCAAGTAGAAAACCCTCATACGCAGTTTGGGTGCCTGGAACACCTCAACCACGGATGGTTTGGTTGAGGCTTTGTCCATCTCCTCCTGCATGGTGGACCTCACAAACTTTGACAACAAAAACAACAAGTGTTTATGAGATAGATGTCAATGAGTGTAGTGGTGAGTCCTGGAAGATGAGATAGACCCAGAATTCACTGTACTCACGACTCTTCTATCTAGGGGGTGTGTGTGAGAGAGCATTCAGTGTCCAATCTCTTGTGTGGAGAGTTCCAAAAGGTATAGTGAGAAATGGAACTCAGATGAATTTCATAGGAATAAAGCCAGTGAAATATTGAACTCCTGAGGTACAAAAACATTGAAAAATTATTTATATTACCAAAGGAATACCATAAAAAGTAATAGTTTCATTGTTCAAGGTTTCTGTTCTTTTCATTAAGCATGGGGACCGGTCCTTCCCTTGTTCAAATTAAGAGAACTTTAGCCAGAGCAACTAGCTAACTGAAAGAAATACAAAACTATACAAACAGGAAAAATGGAGTTAAGTTTTCCCTGTTTGTTGATGACATGATTCTGTATATTAAAATCTAAAGAGTCCACCAAAATCCTATTAGAACTGATACACAAATACAATAAAGTTATAGGACATAAAATTAACATAAATCAACAGCAATTTTACAAAGCTGATGTAAAAAAATCATAAAAGAAGTCCAATTCAGTAATACTATGAAAAGTATCCTGAAAGAAATTTAACCAAGGATTTGAAAGATTTTTCACATTGAATATGATGAAACATTGATAAAAGAAATTGAAGAAGACAAATTAAGTGGGACTTCTCATATTCATGGACGTGAAGAATTAATACTCCTGTTATCAAAATATCCATAATGGCCGGCACCGCAACTCACTAGGCTAATCCTCTGCCTGCAGTGCCGGTACTCCGGGTTCTAGTCCCAGTTGGGATGCCGGTTCTGTCCCAGTTGCTCCTCTTCCAGTCCAGCTCTCTGCTGTGGAGGATGGCCCAGGGGCTTGGGCCCTGCACCTGCATGGGAGACCAGGAGGAAGCACACAGCTCCTGGCTTCAGAATGGTGCAGTGCGCCGGCCATAGTGGCCATTTGTGGAGTGAACTACCGGAAGGAAAACCTTTCTCTCTGTCTCTCTCTCTCACTGCCTAACTCTGCCTGTCAAAAATAAATCCATAATACCTAATGTGATTACAGCTTTAAAACAATTCCCACCAAAATTCCATGGTGTTCTCTGGAGAACAACAACAACAATGCTAGAGTTCATATGGAAGCAGAAAAGTTCTGGAATAGCCAAGCAATTTCGAGAAACAAGGAACAAAGCTTAAGGCATCACAATTTCTGATTTCATGAGATAATACAAAGCTAAAGTAAAATGGCATAAGATGGACTTATAGGCCATGGAATAGAATCAAGATCACGATTATGAATGCATGCATTAATAGCAAGTTGATTCTGCAAAATACACAAAAAGCAACGCAATGAGTGGCCTTTTTCTGAAAACTATATCCTCTTCATCATTTGGTTCCAAGAAATACTTGTCTAAGAATGATAGACAGGAAGCCTCCCATCATGAATGGAAGGCAGAGTTAAAGGCAGTAAAAAAAAAAAGCAAGGGAAATGTTGATACACTGTGAACTGGGCTTAAGCATGGCAAACTTTATGAATGCCAAAAGGCTTCAAAAATCAGCTTAGAATTTATCCCTGAACTAAAAATGTGACTTACTATGTCAGAAAAAGTGGGTCCACTGGCACTAAATTAAACTTACATAGGAGAAATAAGTTTTGTTGTTCTGTTGTACAGTTGGGATTATCGATAACGATAATACATTACATAAAGGTGCTTCAAACACCTTGTGGAAAAAGTAAAGATAAATTATTTGATGCAAAAAACATTTGGAAATCCATGCATAGTTTTTTTTCACAATACACATTTTTCTATGAGCTTTTTGAAGACCTTTGATATGAATGAATTTGAAATATTTTGTACTCAAATAACCTTACTTAAATTCCATTTTCCATCAAATTTTGGAAGTTCCCTCATGTATTCCCCCCAAAAAGATAAAGGCAAAGGTGAAGAATTTTTATGTCCATATTACAAATTAATGATAAAAATTTGAGGAAATAGATAAGCTCATGGTGATTTCAGCAATATATAATGTATAATGTATTTAAACTTCTTATGGTACCCCAATGATATGTGCGGTTATGCATAAAGTTAAAAAATGAAATTAGCACTTCTATTCCATGGGGGTTTCTAAAATTTAACCAAAGAATCATATGCCATCATGAAAGGTATATAAAATCAGAAGAATGCAATTATTGTCTTGTAAAATGATACTAGATTATAGGTACCACAATGAGAATTTAGAACTAGATGGTTCAATGAATATTCCAAATCTGGTGCTCACTGGAGTATGCTATTGTGATTCAACTATTAAAAATTTCACTATGATGAACAGGATGGATTAGTGGTGCAGTAGATATACTGGCATATGTATGACCTAGGATTTTTTGAAAATTTCAAGAAAAATAATAACTAATAGGACGTTAGCACTGGATGGCTATAGCAAGGGACCATCAATGCAAAAGAGTAGACTCTGATAACAAGGTTGGAATAGATGTTTACAGTAATGGTTAAGATGCCTGTGTCCCACATCAGTGTACCTGGGTATGATTCCTAGCACTGGATCATTCTCCTGTATTCAGCTTTCTGTTAATGCAGATCCCAGAGGGTCAGTGTTGATTGATAACGTAATTGGGTTCCTGAAGCACACTTAGTAGACCTGGATTGCTTTGTGGACTCCTAGTTTCATGGTCATCCCAGCCCAGGCTCTTGCAGGCATTTGGAGAACGTAAAAACAGATAAAAGCTCTCCGTGGGCTATTTCTGGCTCGCTCACTCTCGCTCACTCACTCTCTCTCTCTCTCTCGAAAAATATCACAAGGTTTACATATTGTAAAATCAGACAAGGAGATTTTCTATCACGTGAAAATGGGGTGGGCAGCTTTGAATCACCACTTCTATACTACTTTCTGGTATTTATACTTCTGTGTAATCCTCTCTTCTCAAGAGACGTTCGCTTCTAATAAACAGAATAGAGCAAGAATCATGGTCTGCTACATCTATGGGTAGATTATAAAAGACTGTGACTTCTGCCATACTGGGTTCCCTCTCCAGCTACATACTTTATCTAAGCACTGCCATATTGGAGAGATCCATATGACCATAAAGGAGTCCTCAGTTCAACCATCTGAGAGGAACTTCACCCTTCCAACAACCATGTGAGTAAACTAGCAAGTAGATCCTTCCCCAGTGAAGACTTGGATAATATCATAGCTGTAACAGCTGTCTTGATTGCAAACTGTGAGAGACTGTTAATAACGGACCAAGGTAAACCCTTCCTAGATTCTTTAAAGACCCTATATTTTGAGGTCATTTGATTCATGCAATAGAGTACTCTATCTAGTGTTGGCACAGGGAGTGGAGTAGAGCTACTAGAAATAGCTAAAAATTTGCAAATGGATTTGGAATTAGAAAATACATGAAGGCTAGGAGGATTCTTCTGGATTATGATAGAGAATTCATTTAGGAAGTAACTTCAAAACATAAGTGGAAAATGCAATTGGCCGGCACCATGGCTCAATAGGCTAATCCTCCGCCTTGTGGCCCTGGCACACCGGGTTCTAGTCCTGGTCGGGGCTCCGGATTCTGTCCCGGTTGCCCCTCTTCCAGGACAGCTCTCTGCTGTGGCCAGGGAGTACAGTGGAGGATGGCCCAAGTCCTTGGGCCCTGCACCTGCATGGGAGACCAGAAGCACCTGGCTCCTGCCTTCAGATCAGTGTGGTGCGCCAGCCGCAGCGGCCATTGGAGGGTGAACCAATGGCAAAGGAAGACCTTTCTCTCTGTCTCTCTCTGTCTCACTGTCCACTCTGCCTGTCAAAAAAATGCAATTAATAAATTTGTCGGTGCAAGAAGTTTGAAATCTATGCTTAGTTTTTTTATGGTAGGCATATCTATGAAATTTTTGAAAACCATTCTATTGCCTTGAATGATTCTAGCAGAAATTTGTGTATTGAGCAAGCTCCTTCTGAAGGTATAGAGTAAGTGATAAACATGTAAGAGAAAACACAAATAAAATACAAAAATTCTGTAGTTACACAACTACACACTTAGGTAGTCTCATCCACATTTGGGCATCATTTAAATGTTATAATTATAGACTTTGAAAATAAGCTATAAGGATATTAGTTTTTCTTGGACATTTGGCAAGTGGCAATTTATTTATCATATAAGGGAAATGGAGTCATAGACTCAGAGGCCAGAAACATTGTGTTTTCTTTGATCAATATTTTATTCTATGAGACATTGTTTTCCTTTGTGGTTGAATGGGGTTTTATCAGTTGCACAGCTACCAATCAGTTCCTGTGATGTTTGCAATGCCTTTCTTTATCATTTTTAACAGCTAACTCATAATCCTTTCCTAGCCCATTAAGCTATAGTGAGTGCTTTTGTGTCCTCCAAAAAATACAACCCAGATTAGGGTGATTGTGAGTTCAGGGCATTTTATCCCAGTGACTAGCTCCCCTTTCCAGTCACCTCAAGGGTCAGGATCTCTCCAGCACTCTTTTTTCCATTGATGTGTGCAACCCTTCTAAGTGCCTTGGTGCCCTCAACTAGATGATTGGTGGTAATTAGCCACCGAGCAGACTCCACCAGCCTCCTGTTGAAAGAACACAGCAAAGAATCAGTTAGCACTCAATTGCTTAATTGTCACTTAACATTAACTTGAGGTTCCTTTTCCTTTCCATAAAGTACTAACATAAATTCTAGCAGTGTACCTTAATCGATGTACCTCCCCCACTGTACTGGTCTTCCTAAGGATAGGGGCCCAAGCACTGGGACATGTTCTGCTACTTGCCCAGTGCATTAGCAGGGAGTTGGATTGGAAGTGGAGTACCTGGACTTGAACTGATAATCATGTGAATTTCTGGTTTTGCAGGCAGTGGCTTATCCCACTGCACAACAGTGCTGGCAACAGAATCAACTTTTCAACATATGATATGCTTTATTTTCATTAATTTCAAGGAAATGTTTAAGTTTCCTATTCCTTTCTCCAGTAAACATTGTTCGTGGTTAATTCATGCCATTTCTATTCCATTTAGTTGTATAATTTCTTCAGCTTCTTTTTTTTAAAACTTTTATTTAATAAATACAAATTTCCAAAGTAAAACTTTTGAATTATAGTGGCTTTTCCTCCCATAACCTCCCTCCCACCAGCAACCATCCCATCTCCCACTCCGTCTCCCATCCCATTCTTCATCAAGATTTATTTTCAATTATCTTTATATACAGAAGAACAATTTAGTATATACTAAGTAAAGATTTCAACAGACTTTACCCACACAGGCACACAAAGTATACAGTACTGTTTGAGGAATAGTTTTACCATTAATTTGCATAGTACAACACCTTAAGGACAGAGGTCCTACACGGGGAGGAGGTGCACAGTGACTTCCGTTGTCAATTTAACAATTGACACTCTTAAAGAACAGGTCTTCAAAGAAGGAGGTACCTTTCTCTGAAGGGAGGAGAGAACCTCCACTTTTACTATGACCTTGTTTAAACAAGATAGGAGTTGGAGAACTCAGAGGGCTTCCATAGCCTTGGAAACTCATGACTGGAGCATAGGGAGACTACTGATGCCATAGACAGGAGTGTCAATTGGTAAAGTCAACAACAGGAGTCACTGTGCACTTACTCCTCATGTAGGATCTCTGTCCTTAATGTGCTGTGCATTGAGATTTAATGCTATAACGAGTACTCAAACAGTATATTTCACTTTGTGTTTCTATGGGGGTGCAAACTGTTGAAATCTTTACTTAATGCACACTAAACTGATCTTCTGTAAAAAAAAAAAAAAGAAAGAAAAAGAAATTATCAATTCCCAACTTGACTCTCACTGGGATTAAACATGACAATAGGTCTGATCTGATTTCATCATCATTTAAAAAAAATCATCTATTATTTTTCACTTTATGTTTCTGTGTGGGAGCAAACTGTTGAAATCCTTACTTAATGTATACTAAGCTGATCTTCTGTATATTAAGATAATCGAAAATGAATCTTGATGTGAATGGAAGGGGAGAGGGAGTGGGAAAGGGGAGGGTTGTGGGTGGGAGGGACGGTATGGGGGGGATGCCATTGTAATCCATAAATCGTACTTTGGAAATTTATATTCATTAAATAAAAGTTAAAAAAAGAAAAAAAAACAATTGACACTCTTATTTATGGCTTCAGTAATCACCCGAGGCCCTTGTCATGAGCTACCAAGGCTATGGAAGCCTCTTGAGTTCACCAGCTCCGATCTTATTTAGACAGAGCCATAGTCAAAATTGAAGTTCTCTCCTCCCTTCAGAGAAAGGTACCTCCTTCTTTGATGGCCCGTTCTTTCTGCTGGGATCTCACTCACAGAGATCTTTCATTTAGGCCATTTTCCTTTTGCCACAGTGTCTTTGCTTTCCATGCCTGCAAAACTCTCATGGGCTTTTTAGTCAGAGCCAAATGCCTTAGGGTCTCATTCTGAGGCCCTAGTGTCTTCAGCTTCTTTTGTGTTGATTTACAATTCTAGTGGTTATCAGTCAGAAAATATACATGATATGATTTTGATTTGTTAAAAATTCTTAAGAGTCATTTTGTAGTCCATAGTCTATTCAAGGAGTGTTGCACAAGCTGATGAAAAGAATGTGGGTTCTGCAGTTGTAGAATAGAATATTCTTTAAATATTATTAGGTCAATTTGGTCAATAGTTTGTATAAGTTCTGTGGTTTCTGTGTTGATTTTTTGTCTGGATGATCTGTCCATTGATCAAAGTGTGGATTAAAGTCCAACAATATCAATGTATTAGAGCTTACATCTCCCTTTAGTAACAATAACATTTGTTCCATTAAACTAAGTGCTCTGGCATAGTTGCATTTACATTTACAACAACAACATCTTGTTGGCTTGTTCCCTTGATCATCATATAGTGACCTTCTTTTTCTAATTTACAGTTTCTGTCTTAAAGTTTATTTTGCCTCATACAAGCATAGCTACTCCTACTTCTTTTGGTTTGTGTTTGCATGGAACATCTTTTTCTTTACTTTCAGTGTATGTGTGCATTTACTTGTAAAGAGACTTTCTTGGGGGAGGTTTGTTGTTAAGTCATTCAAAAATTCATTCAGAGAACCTGTATATTTTAATTGAAGATTTAGTTCTTTTACATTTAAGGATATTATTGATAATTAAGGATTTTTTCTGGCCCTATTCCTTTAAAGTTTCTTTTGTTTGCTTCAAATATACTTAGATCTTTTTCTGGTAGGTTTTATAGTATCCAACACTGTCAGGACAGATGTAACCTTTCTTTATTCTGTATGTAATTTATCCTTAATTATTATTTTTAAGGCTGGACAGTTAGTAATGAATTTCTTCAGTGTTGATTTGTCTTAGAAATATTTTAACTATCCTTTATTTATTAAAGATTACTTTGTTGAATAAAGTATTATAGATTGGGAAGTTTCTCTTCTGGTCTTGTACTGTGTCTCTCCTTGCCTGTATTTCTGATGAATAATAAGCAACCTAATGGAAGTTCATTTTAGAGTTCTCTCTTTCTTAAAAAATTATTAATATGAAGAAAATAGATTTCAGGGGCCAGCACTGTGCAACAGTGGGTTAACACCCTGTACTGAAGCACCGGCATCCCATATGGGCTCCGGTTCGAGACCTGGCTGCTCCTCTTCTGATCCAGCTGTATGCTATGGCCTGGGATAGCAGTAGAAGGTGCCCAAGTCCTTGGGCCCCTTACATGCATGGGAGACCCGTAGGAAACTCCTGGCTCCTGGCTTCAGATTGGCGCAGCTCTGGCCATTGCAGTCACATGGGGAGTAAACCAGCTGATGGAAGACTTCTCTCTCTGTCTCTATCTCTCTCTGTAACTCTGAAATAAGCCAGTCCTAAAGGGACAATACCATATGTTCTACCTGATCTATGACAACTAATAGAGCACCTGAAAGGAAATCCGTAGAAATGAAGTTGATGCTTTGAGCAGCCATGACTTAAATAGCCTTTGTCTTGATTTTCAAGGAACAGGTAAGAAGCCATTCTTTTCAACAGCATCTTGGCTTTCCATGCCTGAAATGCTCTCATTGGCTTTTAGCCAGATACAAATGCCTTAAGGGCTGATTCTGAGGCCAGAGTGCTGTTTAGGGCTTTTGTCATTCTATGAGTCTGCTGTGTGTCCTGCTTCCCATGTTGGATCATTCTCTCCTTTTCAGTTCTATGAAATTATTATTAGCAGACACTTGGTCTTATTTATGTGATCCCTTTGACACTTAATCCTATCTTTATGATCAGTTATGCACTTAAAATTATCACTTTAACTAGTAATATGGCATTGGTAACTGTCAACTTAATGGGATTTGGAGTCCCATGGCAATATTTTATCTTTACCCTGAGGGGTAAGTCTGAGGGAAGGTGTGTCAAATGGTGCCTCTCCTCTCTCTTTGGTTCCCATTCTTATTTTTTAACAGGGATCACTTTTAAAATGGATTTAAATACCTAAGAATAACTCTATGTTAAGTAAAGAGTTTAACCAGTGGTATTACATAGAAAAAGAAAAAAGTAAAAAGATAAAAGGGTATCTGTTCCTCAACAGTCAGTACAAGGGCTCATCAAGTCACTGCTTCTCATAGTGTCAATTTCACTTCTACAGGTTCCTTTTTAGGTGATCAGTTAGTTATAACAAATAAGGGAGAACATATGATATTTATCCTTTTGGAACTGGCAAATTTCACTCAGTATGAAGTTTCCCAGATTCCTCCACTTTGTTGCAAATGACCAGATTTCACTTTTTTTAACAATGTGTAGTATCCCGGAGTACATACCCCAAAATCTCTATAAACCAGTCTTCAGCTGTTGGGCATTTAGGTCTTTTTCAATTTTTTAAAGAAAAATTTTATTTAATAAATATAAATTTCAAAATTACAACTTAGGTATTCTAGCAGCTTTTGCCCCCATAATCACCCTCCCACCCACAAACCATCCCATCTCTTTGTCCCTTTCCCATTCCAAATTCATAAAGATTCATTTTTAATTATCTATATACAAATCAACTTAGTATGTACTAAGATTTCAACAGACTGCACCCAGACACACAAAGTATAGAGTACTGTTTGAGTAGTAGTTTTACCATTAATTTGCATAGTACAACATATTAAGGACAGAGGTCCTACATGGGGACCAGGTGCACAGTGACTCCCATTGTTGATATAACAAGTGAAAGTCTTATTTATGGTGTCACTAATCACCCGAGGCTTTGTCATGAGCTGCCAAAGCTATGGAAGCCACTTGAGTTCTCCAACTCCAATCTTATTTAGTCAAAATTGAAGTTCTCTCCTCCCTTCAGAGAAAGGTACCTCCTTCTTTGATGGACCATTCTTTCCACTGGGATCTCATTCACAAAGATCTTTCATTTAGGCCATTTTTTGTGAGTCTTGGCTTTCCATGCCTGCAAAACTCTCATGGACTTTTTAGCGAGATCCGAATGCCTTAAGGGCTGAATCTGAGGCCAGAGTGCTATTAAGGGTATCTGCCATTCTGTGAGTCTGCAGTGTATCCTGCTTTCCAGGTTGGGTTGTTCTCTCCTTTTTAATTCTATAGGTTGTTTTAGTGGACACCAGTCTTAGTTATGTGATCGCTTTGACAGTTAATCCTATCTTTATGTTCAATTGTGAACCTAAACTGATCATTTTAACAAATAGAATGGCATTGGTAACTGTCAACTTAATGGGATTTGGAGTCCCATGCACGTTTCTAGTTCTACCATTAGGGGTAATTCTGAGTAAGCATGTGCCAAACTGTAGAACACATTTGGCTATTATTGCCACTCTTGTTTTTAACAGGGATCAATTTTCAGTTAACTTTAAACACCTAAGAATAATCGTGTGTTAATTAAAGACTTCAACCAATGGTTTTAAGTGGAAAAAGAAAATACTAAAAAGAATAAAATAGTAAGCTGTTCCTCGACAATCAGGACAAGGGCTGATCAAATATTGTTTATCATAGTGTCAGAGTGCCCATCAACAGTAGACTGAATAAAGAAATTATGGGAAATGTACTCTATAGAATACGATACAGCAGTAAAAAACAATGAAATCTGGTCATTTGCAACAAAATGCAGGAATCTGGAAAACATAATGCTGAGTGAAATAAGTCAATCCAAAGGGACAAATATCATGTTCTCCATGATCGGTGACAACTAACCAAGCACCAAAAAGGAAACCTGTTGAAGTGAAATGGACACCATGAGAAACAATGACTTGATCAGCCCTTTCCTGACTATCAATGAACAACTTACTACATTATCCCTTTTAGTATTCTTTTGTTCTACTTAATACTATTGATTGAACTCTTTAATTAACACACAATTGGGGCAGAGCCAAGATGGCGGAATAGTGAGGGCGCGCACCGATAGTCCGGGAAAATTTAGTTTAATAAAAGGGGAGTTACGGTAGCCGCAGAAAAAAGAACCAGGAAAAAATTGCACGGGAATCGTGAATCGGAGGACCTACTGGGAGAACAAGGTCGCCCACCGCGTGGAAGCCAAGTCGCGGGACCGAGCCGCAGAAGCCCCAGTGCTCCAAGGGGAGTACATGCCACACAGACAACAGCGGGGAGACTTGGGACGCTCAGGGCTCCGAGTCCACACATCGGCGCTGGAAGGGGAGGTGAGCTCAATAACCCGAGACATTGGTGGGGAAACGGGGGTCAGAATCTAGAGGGGGGCCGGAAAGTGCAGCAAACTCACTACCGGAAAGAAGGAAAAAAAAAGCTTCGGGGTTTCTCTTCCCCCTAACCTTGCAAAGGTTACAAGGCTGTGAGGCTAGAAGAATTCCCAAGAGACAAAGAGCAGGCCTGCTCTCTGGATTTACATATCAATGGGGGAGAGCTAAGGAACTGAGCCACTACAATTCAGTAGCCTAGGCAACCAAGTGGGAGTCCAGAGGAGCCAAAGACTGGAAGCTAAATACCATCAATTCTGCACAGCCGTGCCCTGCGGTGTTACTTACCCCCTGAATAAATAAAATAAATAAATAAATAAAAAGAGAGAGATTTACCACGCATAACCTGAGGGTGTCACCTTTGCACACCCTTAACCTGGAAGAACCAGGCAGAGCTCTCAGGCCACACCCATCTCAAGCCTCCAAGGCTCCTCCAACAGCAGGCAGTCCACTTAACACGGACACAGTATAAAAAAAAAAAAAAAAAAGGAAAAAAAAAACGCACAGTGACGCAAGAAGAATTAACTATGCCGAGTAACAAACACAGAAATAGAGGGAGCAAGATCAACGATGACACTATGATGCCTCCAAATAAGCAAAACACCCCAAGCCAAGAGTATGAAGATGATGAGATAGAAGAAATGCAAGATACGGATTTCAAAAAATTTATGATAAGAACATTTAGAAGTTTTCAAAAGCAAATCCTTGAACTACAGAAATCCTTAATGGACAAGATTGAAAATCTCTCTCGTGAAAACGAAATTTTAAGGAAGAGTCAAAATGAAACTCAGAAACTAGTAGAACAGGAAAGTGTTATAGTGAAGAGAAATCAAAATGAAATGAAGAGCTCAATAGATCAAATGACAAACACATTAGAAAGCCTTAAAAACAGAATGGGTGAAGCAGAAGAGAGAATATCGGACTTAGAAGATAGAGCACAGGAAAACATACAGTCAAACCAAAGAAAAGAAGAGGAAATTAGAAACCTAAAAAATATTGTTGGGAATCTACAGGATACTATTAAAAAAACCAACATTCGAGTTCTAGGAGTTCCTGAAGGCATGGAGAGAGAGAAAGGATTGGAAGGCCTTTTTAGTGAGATACTAGCAGAGAACTTTCCAGGTTTGGAGAAGGACAGAGATATCCTAGTACAGGAAGCTCATAGAACCCCCAATAAACATGACCAAAAGAGATCCTCACCACGACACATGGTAATTAAACTTACCACAGTGAAACATAAAGAAAAGATCCTAAAATGTGCAAGAGAGAAACGTCAGATTACTCTCAGAGGATCTCCAATCAGACTCACAGCTGACTTCTCATCAGAAACCCTACAAGCTAGGAGGGAATGGCGAGACATAGCACAGGTGCTAAGAGAGAAAAATTGCCAGCCCAGAATATTATATCCTGCCAAGCTCTCATTTGTGAATGAAGGTGAAATAAAGACCTTTCATAGCAAACAGAAATTGAAAGACTTTGTGGCCACTCGTCCGGCCCTGCAAAAGATACTTAAAGATGTGCTACACTCAGAAACACAGAAACACGGCCATCAATATGAAAGAAGGGAAAGGAAGAACACCTACCAGTAAAAGAGCATGGGAAGCTCAAAGCATATACTAGAAAATATTTCCGGGAAAATGGCAGGGCAAAGTCACTACGTATCAATAGTCACATTGAACATTAATGGTCTGAATTCTTCAGTTAAAAGACACCGTTTGGCTGACTGGCTCACAGAACACAACCCAACTATTTGTTGCCTACAAGAAACACATCTCTCTAACAAAGAGGCATGCAGACTGAAAGTGAAAGGTTGGAAAAAGATATTCCATGCCAACAGAAACCAAAAAAAAGCAGGTGTAGCCATATTAATATCAGACAAAATAAACTTTAATACAAAAACTGTTAAGAGAGACAAAGAGGGACACTATATAATGATTAAGGGTTCAATTCAACAGGAAGATGTAACTATTATAAATGTATATGCACCTAATTACAGGGCACTGGTCTATTTAAAAGATATGTTAAGGGACTTAAAGGGAGATTTAGATTCCAATACAATAGTACTGGGGGACTTCAATACTCCACTCTCAGAAATAGACAGATCATCCGGACAGAAGATCAACAAGGAAACAGCAGATTTAATTGACACTATTGCCCAAATGGATCTAACAGATATCTACAGAACTTTCAACCCTACATCTACAGACTTCACATTCTTCTCAGCAGCGCATGGAACCTTCTCTAGGATTGACCACATACTAGGCCATAAAGCAAGTCTCAGCAAATTTAAAAGAATTAGAATCATACCATGCAGCTTCTCAGACCACAGCGGGATGAAGTTGGAAATTAGCAACTCAGGAAACCCCAGAAAGTATGCAAACACATGGAGACTGAACAACATGCTCCTGAATGAACACTGGGTCATTCAAGAAATCAAAAGAGAAATCAAAAACTTTCTGGAAGTAAATGAAGACAACAACACAACATATCAAAACTTATGGGATACAGCAAAAGCAGTATTGAGAGGAAAATTTATAGCAATAGGTGCCTATACCAAGAAATTGGAAAGGTACCAAATAAATGAGCTTTCAGCGCACCTCAAGGACCTAGAAAAACTGCAGCAAACCAAACCCAAATCTAGTAGGAGAAGAGAAATAATTAAAACCAGAGAAGAAATTAACAGGATTGATTCAAGAAAAACATTACAAAAAATCAGCCAAGCGAGAAGCTGGTTTTTTGAAAAAATAAACAAAATTGACACCCCATTGGCCCAACTAACTAAAAAAATAAGAGAAAAGACCCAAATCAATAAAATCAGAGATGAAAAAGGAAACGTAACAACAGACACCACAGAAATAAAAAGAATATTAAGAAATGACTACAAGGACTTGTATGCCAGCAAACAGGAAAACCTATCAGAAATGGATAGATTCCTGGACACATGCAATCTACCAAAATTGAACCATGAAGACATCGAAAACATAAATAGACCCATAACTGAAACAGAAATTGAAACAGTAATAAAGGCCCTCCCAACAAAGAAAAGCCCAGGACCAGATGGATTCACTGCTGAATTCTACCAGACATTTAAAGAAGAACTAATCCCATTTCTTCTCAAACTATTCAGAACAATCGAAAAAGAGGGAATCCTCCCAAATTCTTTCTATGAAGCCAGCATCACCTTAATCCCTAAGCCAGAGAAAGATGCAGCACTGAAAGGAAATTACAGACCAATATCCCTGATGAACATAGACGCAAAAATCCTCAATAAAATTCTGGCCAATAGAATACAACAACACATCAGGAAAATCATCCACCCAGACCAAGTGGGATTCATCCCTGGTATGCAGGGATGGTTCAACATTCGCAAATCAATCAATGTGATTCACCACATTAACAGACTGCAGAAGAAAAACCATATGATTATCTCAATTGATGCAGAGAAAGCATTTGATAAAATTCAACACCCTTTCATGATGAAAACTCTAAGCAAATTGGGTATAGAAGGAACATTCCTCAATATAATCAAAGCAATTTATAAAAAACCCACAGCCAGCATCCTATTGAATGGGGAAAAGTTGGAAGCATTTCCACTGAAATCTGGCACCAGGCAGGGATGCCCACTCTCACCACTGCTATTTAACATAGTTCTGGAAGTTTTAGCCAGAGCCATCAGACAAGAAAAAGAAATCAAAGGAATACAAATCAAGAAGGAAGAAGTCAAACTATCCCTCTTTGCAGACGATATGATTCTGTACTTAGAGGATCCAAAGAACTCTACTAAGAGACTATTGGAACTCATAGAGGAGTTTGGCAAAGTGGCAGGATATAAAATCAATGCACAAAAATCAACAGCCTTTGTATACACAAGCAATGCCATGACTGAGAAAGAGCTGCTAAGATCAATCCCATTCACAATAGCTACAAAAACAATCAGATACCTTGGAATAAACTTAACCAAGGACGTTAAAGATCTCTATGATGAAAACTACAAAACCTTAAAGAAAGAAATAGAAGAGGATACCAAGAAATGGAAAAATCTTCCATGCTCATGGATTGGAAGAATCAACATCATCAAAATGTCCATTCTCCCAAAAGCAATTTATAGATTCAATGCAATCCCAATCAAGATACCAAAGACATTCTTCGCAGATCTAGAAAAAATGATGCTGAAATTCATATGGAGGCACAAGAGACCTCGAATAGCTAAAGCAATCTTGTACAACAAAAACAAAGCCGGAGGCATCACAATACCAGACTTCAGGACATACTACAGGGCAGTTGTAATCAAAACAGCATGGTACTGGTACAGAAACAGATGGATAGACCAATGGAACAGAATTGAAACACCAGAAAGCAATCCAAACATCTACAGCCAACTTATATTTGATCAAGGATCTAAAACTAATTCCTGGAGCAAGGACAGTCTATTCAATAAATGGTGCTGGGAAAACTGGATTTCCACGTGCAGAAGCATGAAGCAAGACCCCTACCTTACACCTTACACAAAAATCCACTCAACGTGGATTAAAGACCTAAATCTATGTCCTGACACCATTAAGTTATTAGAGAACATTGGAGAAACCCTTCAAGATATTGGCACAGGCAAAGAATTTCTGGAAAAGACCCGGGAGGCACAGACAGTCAAAGCCAAAATCAACTATTGGGATTGCATCAAATTGAGAAGTTTCTGTACTGCAAAAGAAACAGTCAGGAGAGTGAAGAGACAACCGACAGAATGGGAAAAAATATTTGCAAACTATGCAACAGATAAAGGGTTAATAACCAGGATCTACAAAGAGATCAAGAAACTCCACAAAAACAAAACCAACAACCCACTTAAGAGATGGGCCAAGGACCTCAATAGACATTTTTCAAAAGAGGAAATCCAAATGGCCAACAGGCACATGAAAAAATGTTCAAGGTCACTAGCAATCAGGGAAATGCAAATCAAAAGCACAATGAGGTTTCACCTCACCCCGGTTAGAATGGCTCACATACAGAAATCTACCAACAACAGATGCTGGCGAGGATGTGGGGAAAAAGGGACACTAACCCACTGTTGGTGGGAATGCAAACTGGTCAAGCCACTATGGAAGTCAGTCTGGAGATTCCTCAGAAACCTGAATATAACCCTACCGTTCGACCCAGCCATCCCACTCCTTGGAATTTACCCAAAGGAGTTTAAATTGATAAACAAAAAAGCGGTCTGCACCCTAATGTTTATTGCAGCAAAATTCACAATAGCCAAGACCTGGAACCAACCTAAATGCCCATCAACGGTAGACTGGATAAAGAAATTATGGGATATGTATTCTTTAGAGTACTATACCGCAGTAAGAAACAACGAAATCCAGTCATTTGCAACAAAATGGAGGAATCTGGAACACATCATGCTGAGTGAAGTAAGCCAGTCCCAAAGGGACAAATACCATATGTTCTCCCTGATCGGTGACAACTGACTGAACACCAAAAAGGAAACCTCCTGAAGTGAAATGGACACTATGAGAAATGGTGACTTGATCAGCATAGCCCTGACTGCTAATGGACAACTTAATACATTATCCCTCTTAGTAGTTTTTTTTGTCTGTTCTACTGAATATGACTGGTTTAATTCTGTAATTATCACACAGTTATTCTTAAGTGTTGAAAATTAACTGAAATGTGATCCCTGTTAAACATAAGAGTGGGAATAAGAGAGGGAAGAGATGTATAATTTGGGGCATGCTCGGGCTGACTTGCCCCAATTGGTAGAGTTGGAAACATACCAGGGGATTCCAATTCAATCCCATCAAGGTGGCATGTGCCAATGCCATCTCACTACTCCAAGTGATCAATTTCAGTTCACCATTGATCATAATGAAAGGACTAAGAGTCAAAAGGAGCACATAAACAAGTCTAGTATCTGCTAAAACCAACCGATAGAATAAATAAAGGGGAGAGTGATCCAACATGGGAAGTGAGATACTCAGCAGACTCATAGAATGGCGGATGTCCTAAATAGCACTCTGGCCTCAGAATCAGCCCTAAAGCCATTCGGATCTGGCTGAAAAGCCCATGAGAGTATTTCAGGCATGGAAAGCCAAGACACTCTGGCAAAAAGATCTCTGTGAGTGAGATCCCAGTGGAAAGAACAGGTCTTCAAATAGGGAGGTGCCTTTCTCTGAAGGGAGGAGAGAACCTCCACTTTGACTATGACCGTGTCTAAACAAGATAAGAATCGGAGAACTCAGGGGCTTCCATAGCCTTGGAAACTCATAACTGGTGCATAGGGAGATTACTGATGCCATAAACAGGAGTGTCAATTGGTAAAGTCAACAACAGGAGTCACTGTGCACTTACTCCTCATGTAGGATCTCTGTCCTTAACATGCTGTACACTGAGGCTTAATGCTATAACGAGTACTCAAACAGTATATTTCACTTTGTGTTTCTATGGGGGTGCAAACGACTGAAATCTTTACTTAATGTACACTAAACTGATCTTCTGTAAAAAAAAAAAAGAAAAAAAAAGAAAAAAAAAAGAAAGAAAGAAATTATCAACTCCCAACTTGACTCTCACTGGGATTAAACATGACAATAGGTCTGATCTGATTTCATCATCATTTTAAAAAAATCATCTATTATTTTTCACTTTATGTTTCTGTGTGGGAGCAAACTGTTGAAATACTTACTTAAGGTATACTAAGCTGATCTTCTGTATATTAAGATAATCGAAAATGAATCTTGATGTGAATGGAAGGGGAGAGGGAGTGGGAAAGGGGAGGGTTGTGGGTGGGAGGGACGGTATGGGGGGGGAAGCCATTGTAACACATGAGTCGTACTTTGGAAAATTATATTCATTAAATAAAAGATAAAAAAAAAACCACACAATTATTCTTAGGTGTTTAAATTTAACTAAAAAGTGATTCCTGTTAAATATAAGAGTTTGAATAAGAGAGGGAGGATATGTACAGTGTAGCACATGCTCAATCAGACTTTCCCCAAATGGTAGAGTTAGATACATGCCTGGGGATGCCAATTCAATCCCATCAAGGTGGCATGTACCAATGCCATCTCACTAGTCAGAGTGATCAGTTTCACTTCATAATTGATCATAATGTTAGGATTAAGAGTCAAAGGGATCACATAAACAAGACTAGTGTCTGCTAATACTAACTGATAGAATTAAAAAGAAGAGAATGATCCAACATGGGAAGTGGGATACACAACAGAATCAAAGAACGGCAGATGTCTTAAAGAGCACTCTGGCCTCAGAATCAGCACCTAAGACATTCCAATTCAGCTAAAAAGCTCATGAGAGTATTTTAGGCATGGAAAGCCAAGACACTCTGGAAAAAAAAATGACCTCAAGGAAAGATCTGTGTAAGTGAGATCCCAGTGGAAAGAATGGGCCATCAAAGAAGGAGGTACCTTTCTCTGAAGGGAGGAGAGAACTCCCACTTTGACTTGGCCTTGTCTAAATAAGATTGGAGTTGGCGAACTCAAGAGGTTTCCATAGCTTTGGCAGCTCATGACAAGAGCCTAGGGTGATTACTGACACCATAAACAAGAGTGGCAATTGTGAAATCAACAACAGGAGTCACTGTGCATTTTCTCTCCATGTAGGATCTGTCCTTAATGTGTTGTACTATGCGAATCAATGGTGTTACTAGCACTCAAACAGTACTTTACACTTTGTGTTTCTTTGTGAGTGCAAACTGTTGAAATCTTTACTTAATATATACTAAATCGATCTTCTATATATATAAAGATACTTGAAAATGAATCTTGATGTGAATAGGATGGGAGAGGGAGCGGGAGATGGGAGGGTTGTGGGTGGGAAGGAACTTATGGGGGGGAGCCACTGTAATCCCAAAGCTGTACTTTGGAAATTTATGTTTATTAAATAAAAGTTTAAAAAATTCTTTATCAGTGGCATAATTTGCAAATATTTTCTCCCATTTCATTGGTTGCCTCTACACTTTCCTGTTTATTTTGCAGTACAGAAACTTCTCAATTTGATGCAATCCCAATTGTTAATTTTGGCTTTGACGGCCTGTTTTTATCTGGGGTCTTTTCCAAAAGTCTTTGCCTGTGCCTATATCTTACATGGTTTCTCCGATGTTCTCTAATAATTTGATTGTGTTGGGTCATAGATTTAAATCTTTAATCCATGTTTAGGGGATTTTTGTGTAAAATATAAGGTAGGAGTCTTACTTCATGATTCTGCATGTGGAAATCCAGTTTTCCCAGCACCATTTGTTTAATAGAATATCCTTGCTCCAGGAATTGGATTTAGCTCCTTGATAAAATATAAGTTGGTTGTACATTTTGGATTGATTTCTGCTGTTTCTATTCTATTCAAATGGCCTATCCATCTGTTTCTGTGCCAGTACCACGCTCTTTAGAATATAACTACCCTGTAGTATGTCTTGAATTCTGGTATTGTAATGCCTTCAGCCCTGTTTTTGTTGTACTAGATGGCTATAGCTATTCAAAATATCCTGTGACTTCATATGAATTCCAGCATCATTTTTTCCAGATCGGAGAAGAATGTCTTGGATATTTTGATTGGTATCGTATTGAATCTATAAATTGCTTTTGGGAGAATGGACATTTTGATGGTATTGATTCTTTCAATCCATGAACATGGAAGATTATTCCATTTTTTGTATATCCTCTTCTATTTTTTAAAAAAGTTGTGTAATTCTCATTGTAGAGTTCTTTGACATCCTTAGTTAAGTTTATTCCCAAGGTATTTGATTGTTTTTGCGGCTATTGTGAATGGGATTGATCTTAGAAGTTCTTTCTCAGCCATGGCATTGTCTGTGTATACAAAGGCTGTTGATTCATGTGCATTGATTTTATATCCTGCTGCTTTGCCAAACTCTTCTATGGGTTACAATAGTCTCTTAGTAGAGTTCTTTGGATCCCCTAAATAATCATTCCATCTTCAAAGAGGGATGGTTTGATTCCTTGCTTCCCAATTTGTATCCCTGTTGATTTTTGTGAAATGACTTTATATCCTGCTACTTTGAACAACTCTTCTGAGTCCCAATAGTCTCTTAGTGGAGTTGTTTGGATCCCCTAAATAAAGAATCAGATCATCTGCAAAGAGGGATGGTTTGACTTCTTCCTTCCCAATTTGTATCCCTTTCATTTCTTTTTCTTGCCTAAAACTTGGCTAAAACTTCCAGTTCTATATTGAATAGCAGTGGTGACAGTGGGCATCCCTGTCTGGTACCAGATCTCACTGGAAATGCTTCCAACCTTTCCCCCATTCAGTAGGATGCTGGCCATCAGTTTTTCATAAATTGCCTTGATACTGTTGAGGAATGTTCCTTCTATACCAAATTTGCTTAGGGTTTTTATCACGAAAGGGTATTGTATTTTGTCAAATGCTTTCCCTGCGTCTATTGAGATAATCCTATGGTTTTTCTTCTACAGTTTGCTAATGTGGTGCCTCACATTGATTAATTTGCAAATGTTGAACCATCCCTGCATAACTGAGATGAATCCCACTTGTCTAGGTGGATGATCTTTCTGATGTGTTGTTGAATTTTATTGGCCACAATTTTATTGAGGATTTTTGCATCTATGTTCATCAGAGAAATTGGTCTGTAGTTCTCTTTCTCTGGCCGCATCTTTTTTTTAGATTTAGGAATTAAGGTGTTGCTGGCTTAGTAGAAAGAATTTGGAGGATTCCCTTTCTTCAATTGTATTTAATAACTTGAGAATAATTGGGGTTAGTTCTTCCTTCAATGTCTGGTAGAATTCAGCGTGAATCCATCTGGTCCTAGGTTTTTCTTTGTTGGGAGGGCTTTTACTACTGATTCAATTTCCATCTTGGTTATGGATCTGTTTAGTTTTTCTCTGTCTTCATGGTTCAATTTAGGTAGGTTGTATGTGTCCAGGAATCTATCCATTTCTGATAGATTTCCTAGTTTGCTGGCATACAACTCTTTGTAGTAAGTTCTGAAGACTCTTTAAGTCTATGGTTTCTGTCGTTACATTCCCTTTTTCATCTCTAATTTTATTGATTTAGGTCTTCTCTTTTTTTGTTAGTTGGTCCTATGGTGTGTCAATTTTGTTTATGTTTTCAAAAAACCAGCTCTTTGTTTTATTGAGCTTTTATAATTTTTTGGATTCAATGTTGTTTATTTCTTCTCTAATTTTAATTATTTCTTTTCTCATTAGTTTTAGGTTTGGTTTGCTGCAGTTTTGCTAGATCCATGAGATGCATTGACAGCCTTTCCAATTTCTTGATGGAGACACCTCTTGCTATAGACTTTCCTCTTAACACTGCTTTTGCTGTATCCAGGAAGTTTTGATATGTTGTGTTGTTTTCTTCATTTACTTCCAGAAAGTTTTTGATTTCTCTTTTGATTTCTACTATGACCCACTGATCATCCTAGGCATGTTGTTTAGTCTCCATGTGTTTGCATAAGCTGTAGGGATTCCTGAGTTGCTAAATTCCAGCTTCATTCCATTGTGGTCTGATAAGATGAATGGTATGATTTCTAGTCTTTTGAATTTCCAGCTTTTTTCTGGTTTTGTTGGCATGAAATATCTTTTTCTAACCTTTCATTTTCAGTGTGCATGCACCTTTGTTGGAAAGATGTTTCATGTAAGCAGCAAACAAATGGGGTTTTGCCTTTTAATCCATTAAGCCAGTCTGTGTTTTTAACTGGAGAGTTGAGGCCATTTACATTCAATGTCACTACTGATAAGCAGTGACTTTGACCTGCCATTTTTCCAAAGATATTTCTAATAAACTTTGAACATGCTGTGAATTTTTACTGAGAGATTGTCTTCCTTTACCTTCTATTGTATTGATGACTGTGTTTCTGTGTTTCTCCTTGTAACACATCTTAAACATCTTTTACAGGGCTGGATGAGTGGTGACAAATTCTTTCAATTTCTGTTTGCCATGAAAGGTCTTTATTTCACCTTCATTCACAAATGAGAGCCGTGCAGGATATAATATTCTGGGATGGCAATTTTTTTCCTCTTAGTACTTGGGCTATATCTCGCCATTCCTTCCTAGTCTGTAGGATTTCTGATGAGTCTAATTGGAGATCCTATGAGAGTAATCTTGCATTTCTCTCTTGCAAATTTTAGAATCTTCTCTTTATGTTTCACTGTGGTGAGTTTGATTGCAATGGGACATGGTGAGGATCTTTTCTGGTCATGTCTATTGGGAGTTCTGTGTCCTGCCTGTACTTGGACCTCTCTTTCATTCTCCAAACCCAGGAAGTTTTCTGCTGGTATCTCACTAAAAAGGCCTTCTAATTCTTTATCTCTCTCCATGCCTTCAGGAACTCCTAGAACCCAAATGTTGGGTTTTTTATTAGTATCCTGTAGATTCCCAACACTATTTTTTAGATTTCTTATTTCCTCTGCTTGTCTTTGGTTTGACTGTATATTTTCCTGTGCTCTGTCTTCTAAGTCTGATATATTCTCTTTTTTCTCTCTTGTGCCTCACTGATTCTGTTCTTAAGGCTCTCAACTGCATATTTGTTCTATTAAATTCTTCATTTCATTTTGATTCCTCCTTAAGATTTTATTTTCATGAGAAAGATTTTCTTTCATGTCCTGCATAGATTTCAGTGGTTCATGAGCTTGCCTTTGATTATTTCTAAGTATTCTTATCATCCATTTTTAGTTCCCTTTCTTGCATTCATTCTGTCTCATCATCTTTATAATTTTATATTGAAGTGTCATGTTCTTATGGGAGCATCATTTTGTCATCCTTATTCTTGTTTCTTGGATTATTGCATTTGTTGTTCAGAATTTGTGGTGATACTCCTTGGTTGTTTCTTGTTTTTTTTTCCTGCTGTCATGGCTTTTAATGTTGTGCTATGACTCTGTAAATAAGTGGACTGTGTGCACTCAGTGACTTTCTAGAGGCTAGTGGTGGGTGTGGCCAGAGAGTTCTGCTCAGTTCTTTAGTGATAAGGGTGTTCCTAAGGTGACACACCCATTTTGGCATGGTAATTCTTCTCTTTTTTTATCAGAAGGGAAGTAATTCCACTCGGCTGAGTTCTTCTCCTCGATGGTGATAAGTGCCTGAGCACTAGCCCCAGTGAGTATAATATTCATCTGCTCTGTCCCAAGGACCACACAAAGGATCTGTTCAGTCCTCAGTGTAAGTTCAGATTCTCCTGCAATGTTTCTCACCAGGAAGCCAGGGCTGCCCGAGCTTGTAGCGTCTCCCACCAAGACCACTCAAAGTCTGAGCCACAATGTAAGTTCTCTCACACACCCTCATTTTTTTCATTCTCAGTTCAGAAGCTCCACACATTCACTAGATCTTAGCCTCCTGTTATGACTCCCTGACAGAGTCAGGTATCTTCTCAGCTGATTGCTGGGCACAGACAGGAACTTGCACAGCTATTATGTATGTCAAAAATGGCACCTGCTCTATGAGCTTGGATGTCTTTTTAAGGTGATTTGAGAGAAAGAATTGTGTCCTAACTGTGCCTTTTATTTTTTCCCTCCTCTAGTTAGACTGGTGTACTTTCCCCCTTGGGGCTTCAAGACTCGTTCCCACTAGAACACTTGATACGTCTTTTGATTTCTTCTGTGACCCACTGCTCATTCTGGAGCATGTTGTTCAGTCTCCATGTGTTTGCATATGCTCTAGAGCTTCCTGAGTTGCTGATTTCCAGCTTTATTCCACTGTGTTCTGAGAAGATGCATGGTATGATTTCTATTCTTTTGAATTTTCTGAGACTGGCTTTATGGTCTAATATGTGGTCCTTCCTAGAGAAAGTTCCATGCACTGCAGAGAAGAATGTGTATTCTTCAAGTGTAGGATGAAAAATTCTGTCAATATCTGTAAGGTCCATTTTGTCTATAGTGTCGATTAAATTTGATGTTTCCTCGTTGACCTTCTATCTTGTTGATCTGTCCACTGATGAAAGTGGAGTACTGAAGTCCCCAATACTACTGTATTTGGGTCTAAGTTTCCTTAAATCCATTTAGATCCTGTTTAAATAGCCCGTGGCCCTGTTTTTAGGGGTATATACCTTTATAATACTTAAAACTTCCTGTTGAATTAATCCTTTTATCATTATATAGTTTCCTTCTTGTATCTTTTAACAGATTTTGTGTTAAAGTTTATTTTCTCTGCTATTAAGATGGCTACACCAGCTCTTTCCTTTTTGTTGACATGGAATATTTTTTTCGAATCTTTCACTTTTAGTCTGTGTGTGTCTTTGTTGGTTAGATGTGTTTCTTGTAGGCAGCAAATAGACTGGTTTTGTTTTTTAATCCCTTCAGCCAGTCTATGCCTTTTAAGTGGGGAGTTGAGGCCATTTACATTCAAGATGACTATTGATAAGTAATGACTTTGCCCTGCCATTTTTCCATAAACATTTCTATTTTTTTTACTTTCGATTTACTTTTACTGAGGGATTTACTTACTTCCTTTACCTTCTGCCATAATGAAGACCATGTTTCTGTGTTTCTGTGTGCAGCACATCCTTAAGCATTCTTTTAAGGGCCTGATAGGTGGTGACAAATTCTTTCAATTTCTGTTTGTCATGCAAGATCTTTATTTCACCTTCATTGTTAAATGAGAACTTAGCAGGGTACAGTATTCTGGATTGACAGTTCTTTTCTCTTAAGACTTAGAATATATCTCGCCATTCTCTCCTAGCCTGTAAGGTTTCTAATGATAAGTCTGTGGTGAGATTAATTAGGGATCCTCTGAAATTTATCTGGCATTTCTCTCATGCACATTTTAGAATCTTTTCTTTATTTTACTGTGCAGAGTTTCATTACAATGCATTATGGTGAAGTTCCTTTCTGGTCATGTCCATTAGGAGTTCTATACACTTCCTGTATTTGAATGCCCTTTCTGTCTCCAAATTGGGAAAAAAAATCTGTTATTATTTCACTAAAATGGCCTTCTAACCCTTTATCTCTTTCCATGCCTTCAGGAACCCATAGACTGCATATGTTGGGTTGTTTGATAATGTCCTTTAGATTACTAACAGTGTTTTTAGTGTCCTAATTTCTTCTTTTTGTGTTAGGTCTGACTTTATAAATTCCTTTGCCTCATCTTCTAAGTCAGATGTTCTTTTCTTAAAGCTTTCCACAGCATTTTTAATTTGTTCTCTTGAATTCTTTATTTCCTAGATTTCATTTTGATTTCTCTGTAAGATTTAAATTTTGTGGTAGAAGATTTCTTTCACGTCATGTATGGATTTCATTAGTTCATGCACTTGCTTCTGATAACTTCTAAGTTTTCCTATGATCAATTTTTTGAATTCCATCTGGCATTTCTTTAATCTCATCATATTTACAAGCTAGTACTGAAGTGTTATGTTCCTTTGGGGATATCATGTTTTCTTCCTTACTCTTGTTTCTTTAATTTGTGTGTTTCTTATTTGGCATTTAAGAAGATACTCATTTGTTTTTTTTTTTTTTCACTGTGGCTGTTTTATTCTTTGGATTATGTCTGAGTGACTAGTAGAGTGTCTGCTTTCTGGAAATACCTAGAAGCATGTGGTGGGTGTGTCCAAGGCTCTGTGTTCAGTGCGCCAGCGCGAAGGTCGTGTCTGAGGTGACACACCCAGGTTTAGCAGGGTAAATCATTTTTTAAATCATAGGAGGTGTATTCTTGTCTGTTTGTGTCGACTCACAGTTTTCATTGAGTGGGAATTTCACAGTCAACCACTGACTTTTACTTCAGGCTGGGGAGCTGACTGTGGTGTGAGCCACTGCCTGGCTTGGAGCAGGGAAGCTGCTTTGCTTTCCTTTCTGCCCCTCCCAAACCCACACTGAGTGCCATCGCAGCAGTGAAAAGCTATGCAGCACACATCTATTCTGCTCCTACCAGCATTGTGGTCAGAGTCAGTGCAATGTGTGGGGCTAAGGTCAGATACCCTGCACCCTGGAACTGTGGGAGTTAGCCCCAGAGCTATGCTCATGCATTCTGTGAGACATGGCTGCTGGCCAGGGCATTAATGAGCCAAGGATGGAGAACTGGTGGTTTGGCAGCTTCTTGGGTCTGAAAGAAGGTAGACCGGGCTGCCTGATGGCTCTGCAGGAGCTCAGTGGGCTTTGCCTTCAGGCAACCTGATTGGATACTGCTGAGCCTCTAGGAATGTAGGTGTGCTAACTCAGCTGGTTTGGGGACTTGGTGTGATGAACTTCTGGGGGCAGTTGTTGGCTGTTTTAAGGACCCTGAGTGGATAGGTACACAAGAAGGCACTGTGCATGAAAGGCCAGAGTGGAGGAAGGCATAACATGGGCTGGGCTATTTCTCTGGGGGAAATGTAGCCAGTAACACAGAAGCTCCCCTAAAAGGCTCAGTTTGTGAGGACTGTAGATATCTCCAGCAGCACATGCTTCAGTTTTCTGTGGTGTGAGTAGGAGTCCTGCTGATCATTTTCCTGTCAAACAGAGTCCCTTCTGCTTTAGAGTGATCTTGATTGTGGGATTCTGAATTCTGTGTTCTTTGTTTCCCTTTTAGAAGGTCCCCGTGCATCTCCATGCTTACAACATCCCTTTAACTTCCGTCTCCCCTCGAGAACTCTGGCTCAGACACTCCAGTGAAACACCTGTTGTTTTTTTCTATCATGGGCAAGTCATAAGTCAAGTCAAATAGTCTTTGAAATGATTTTAGGCAAATCACCAAACAGATCAAATAATGACAACTTACTGTGAGTGAGGCTATGAAATAACTCAAACCTGGGATAAAGTATTACATTGTACATCAACAGTCAGGACAAGGGCTGATCAAGTCACTGTTTCTCATACTGTCCATTTCACTTCAACAGCTTTCCCCTTTGGTGCTCAGTTAGTTGTCACCGATCAGGGAGAACATTTGATATTTGTCCCTTTGGGACTGATTAATTCACTCAGCATAATGTTTTCCAGATTCCTCCATCTTATTGCAAATGATGGGGTTTGTTTGTTTTTGACCACTGTATAGTATTCCATAGAGTACATGTCCCATAATTTCTTTATCCAGTCTACTGTTGATGGGCATTTGGGTTGGTTACAGGTCTTAGTTATTGTGAATTGAGCTGCAATAAACATTAATGTGCAGACATCTTTTTGATTGCCAATTTAATTTCCGTTGGGTAAATTCCAAGGAGTGGTATGGCTGAGTTGTATGGTAGGGTTATATGTTCTAGTACTATTGGTTGAACTATGTAATTAACACACAATTATTCTTGGGTGTTTAAATTTTAACTGAAAAGTGATCCCTGTTAAATATAAGAGTGGGAATAAGAGAGGGAGGAGATGTACAATTTGAGACATACTCCAAATGGTGGAGTTAGAAATGTGCCAGGGGATTCCAATACAATCCCATCAAGGTGGCATGTACCAATGCCATCTCACTAGTCCAAGTGATCAGTTTCAGTTCACAATTGATCACACTGATAGGTCTAAGAGTCAAAGGGATCACACAAACAAGACTAGTGTCTGCTAATACTAACTAATAGAATAAAAAAGAGAGAGAACAATCCAACATGGGAAGTGGGATTCACAGCAGACTCATAGAATGGCAGATGTCCTAAATAGCACTCTGGCCTCAGAATCAGCCCTTAAGGCATTTGGATATGAATGAAGAGCCCAGGAGAGTATTTTAGGCATGGAAAGCCAAGTCATTCTGGGAAAAAAAAAAAGAAGACCTAAATGAAAGATCTCTGTGAGTGAGATCCCAGTGGAAAGAATGGGGCCATCAAAGAAGGAGGTACCTTTCTCTGAAGGGAGGAGAGAACTTCCACTTTGACTATGACCCTGTCGGAATAAGATGAAAGTCGGAGAAACCAAAAGGCTTCCATAGCCTTGGCAACTCATGACTAGAGCCTAGGGAGATTACTGACGCCATAAACAAGGGTGTCAAATTGTTAAGTCAACAACAGGAGTCACTGTGTACTTCCTTCCTTCTCATATGGGATCTGTCCTTAATGTGTTGTCCACTGTGAAGTAATGCTATAACTAGTACTGAAACAGTATTTTACATTTTGTGTTTCTGTGTGGGTGCAAACTGATGAAATCTTTACTTAATATATACTAAATCGATCTTCTGTATATAAAGATAATTGATAATGAATCTTGATGTGAATGGAATGGGAGAGGGAACGGGAGATGGGAGGGGTGTGAGTGGGAGGGAAATTATAGGGGGGGGGAAGCCATTGTAATCCATAAACTGTACTTTGGAAATTAATATTTACTAAATAAAAAAAGAAATAAATCAAACCCTGCTCTGCTAATACCAAGAATAAACACCATTATATTTTTTGTTCAAGGCTATACCATATATGGAGAGTAGGAATAAAATTAGTATATATTTGAAATACCGCAAAATTCATTATTCATACTGAAATCAGCTATTTTTCTTGAATTAAAGATTCAATGAATCACTGCAGGCATCAGTTTAGATTTCTGAAAAAGGTAATTCTGATTTTTTTCCCAGTTTTTTGTTGCCTTTATTGAGGACCCAATGTTTGGATGCTTTATTCTTCAATTGTCCTTGATTTCTCCATGCCAATTCTTTTTTTCTTTTTATTTAGGAAATATAAATTTCGAAAGTACAGTTTATGGATTACATTGGCTTTCCCCCCCAGAATTTCCCTCCCACTTGCACCCCTCCCATCTCCCGCTCCCTCTCCCATTCCATTCACATCAAGATTCATTTTCAATTATCTTTATATACAGAAGATCGATTCAGTATATATTAAGTAAAGATTTCATCAGTTTGCACCCACACAGAAACACAAAGTGTAAAAATACTGCTTCAGTACTAGTTATAGCATTACTTCACATTGGACAACACATTAAGGACAGATCCCACATGAGAAGTAAGTACACAGTGACTCCTGTTGTTGACTTAACAATTTGACACCCTTGTTTATGGCGTCAGTAATCTCCCTAGGCTCTAGTCATGAGTTGCCAAGGCTATGGAAGCCTTTTGGGTTCGCCGACTTCAATCTTATTCTGACAGGGTCATAGTCAAAGTGGAAGTTCTCTCCTCCCTTCAGAGAAAGGTACCTCCTTCTTTGATGGCCCTGTTCTTTCCACTGGGATCTCACTCGCAGAGATCTTCATTTAGGTCTTCTTTTTTTTTCCCAGAATGACTTGGCTTTCCATGCCTAAAATACTTGCCAATTTTTAATGCTGGAGAAGGCATACTCTTCTTATGTCAAATACTTGTGGAGATAAGCTCATTGTCTTTGATGCAATATCACTTAGAAGGACAAGAGCCACCAAAGAATTTCCATCACTTTTTGACTTCCAAAGCTAAATAAATAGTATCTTTGATTCATTACTAAGTGTATACTGTTTTTTATTAACAATGTTTTAACAAATAATTCTTTCTTTACTGTACTACAATGATGACTGTAAAGTCTTAGCATCTGTGGTCATGTATCATTTTTTTCCCTTCTTTGCATTCCAAGTAGTTCAATGGATTTCAGTAGGGAACATGGCTCAGTGTCAGACCAGTACCAAACATGTTAAATGTCAACATTTTCCTGTATATTCCCACAGTGCCTCCCCTGTGGTTGTACATACCTGGAAATCAGGAAGAAGACAAAGAAGGGTACAGACATAATCAGATGCAGTGTTTGCCAGTCTCGAATGGCAAAAGCTAATCCTCCTAAGAGTATCTGCCCAACACTGTAGGAACATAACATCAGTGTTGCTCCTATATGTTGTGACTTGGACACTGACCACTCTGTTACTGAAAAAATATATACACAATTATTTCAGACAAAGGGCAATTTCAAGATCAATTCAAGGCAGTGGTACAATAAAAGTTTTAAATTGTTAACTTACCAAGAAGGAAAGCGTTTGCTACAACAGTTATAGCAGAAAATCCAGCCAAGAAACGTAGAATGCAGAAGATGAGGAAGGTGGGAGCAAAGGTGGCACAGGTGTCCACGATAGCCGTCAGCAGGAGACACCATGTGTAAAACCCCTTCCGACCATATCTAAGAAATAAGGTTATTTAGGGAGAAACATAATGTGTAGGAAACCTAACAGAAGATGGCACATTTAGAAGTCAGGATAAATGTTTCTCATTTGTAGCACTGCATTGGAGGCTAATGGAATAATTATATTTGTCAACAATAGAAATCACAGATGTAATCCTCCTAGTACATACAAGACCATTATCAACTCTCTGTTAGTCAACAATCACCAGGAAGTCTCTTTTCATATGAAGTCATATAGAAGAAAATGAAATATAAAAATTTACCCCAAAAGTTTGCTATACAAATGTATGCATTGAATATAGTGAGTTTGTGCCTTGTCTTTAGAGCAGTTAGGAGTGAAATCAAGAGATCTATACTTTGCCTCTGAACTATCAATAAGCTTTTCATAAAACAAGGTACTCAGAGCCAGCACTGTGGCATAGCAGGTAAAGCCACCATCTGCAGTGCCGGCATCCCATATGGTCACAGGTTTGAGTCCTGGCTGCTCCACTTCTGATCCAGCTCTCTTCCATGGTCTGTGAAAGCAGTTTAAGTTGGCTCAAGTCCTTGGGCCCCTGCATCCACATAGTTGACCCAGAAGCTCCTGGCTTCTGGCTTCAGATCAGAGTAGCTTCAGCCATTAAAGCCAACTGGGGAGTGAAACAGTGGATGGAAGACTTTCTCTCTCTCTCTCTCTCTCTCTCTCTCTCTCTCTCTCTCTCTCCCTGCCTCTCTCTGCCTCTCTGTAACTCTGACTTTCAAATAAATAAGTAAATCTTAAAAAAATGAAACAGAAAAAAATCAAGGTACTCCACCAGACCCTGATGAAATGCATCATTGTTCTTACACAAGAATCCCCAATTGTGCATTCTTTTAGCTCCTACTTCCACAAAGGTATATAATTTCACAAGTTAAAATACAATGCATTAATTTGGCTTGTATTTTAAAATTAATTTTTGTTTCTTTTTTAAAAAATTGGAATCATATCATTTGATTGTGTGTTATATAATGTTTCTTCTGCATTGATGCATGTGATGATAGCATTTTTTTATTGTTGAATACAAATTTACATGAGGAGTAGGCATTATGATGTAGTGGTGCTGCTTTGGATGCCTGCATTCCAAGCGGGAGTGGCAGTTCCAGTCCCAGCCATTCTGCCCCTGATGCAGCTTTTTCCTAATGCATCTTGGGAGGCATTCAATTGAATGCCCCTCATATGGGAGACCCAGACAATGTTCTAGGCTCCTGACTGCAGCCTGGTGCATCCCTAGCTATTTTAGGGTACTTAGGGTATGAAGCAGCAATGGAAGATCTCTCACTGCATAACGCAGCTTTTTTAGTAGATGAAAAGGAGTAGTAATAAAGACCCTACCAACAAAGGGAAGTCCATGACTGGATGGCTTCACTGCTGAATCCTACCAAATTTTTAAAGAAAAACTAATCCGATTTTTCTTAAACCATTCAAAACAATTGAAAGGAGTGAATCCTCCCAAACTCCTTCTATGAGGTCAGCATTACCTTAATTCCAAAAACAGAAAAAGATACAACAAAGAAAAATTAGACACCAATATCCCTCATGAACATAGATGCAAAAATCTTCAACAAAACACTAGCTATCTGAATCCAAGCACACATCAAAAAGATCATCCATGTGGACCAAGTGGGATTTACGCCTGGATGCAGGCATGGTTCAACATATGCAAATCAATAAACACGATACCTCACATTAACAAACTGAAGAATAAACCATATGATTATCTCAATATATGCAGAAAAATCATTTCATAAAATACAATGTCTTCATAATTTAAAAAATCTTAAGAAATTGGGTATAGAAGGGATGAACCTCAACACAATCAAGACAATCTATGACAAACCACAGCCAGAATGTTGAATGAGGAAAAGCTGGAAGCATTTTCACTGTATGTGGAACCAGACAAGAATGTCCACTCCCTCCATTACTATTTCATACAGTTCTGGAATTTAAAGCCACAGTAATTAGGGAAAAAAAAGAAATCAAAGGGATATATAGGGGAAAGGAGGAACAAATTACCCCTGCTTCCTGATGACAGGATTCTATACTTAGGGGAATCAAAAGCTCCACCAACAGATTACTGGAACTTGTTAGAGTTTGGAAAAGCTTCAGCGTAAATAAAAACACACAACAGTCAACAGCATTTGTATCACAAAAATGCCATGGCTGAGAAGAAACTTGTAAGATTAGTCGCATTTATCATTTCTACAAAAATGTAAAGACCTTGTGATAAATTTAGCCAAGGATATGAAAGAGTTCTACAAAGAAAATTTAAAAACATTAAGGAAAGGAATATAAACACACACACACAAAATGAAAAATCTTCCATGTTCATGGATTGGAAGAATTAATATTGTTAAAATGTCCTCACTGCCCAAAGCAATTTTACAGATTCAAAGTGATCCCAATAAAAATACCAGGGATTTTCTTCTCAGATCTAGGGAAATAGGCCCTAAAATTCACATAGAAACACATGAGATCCTGAATACCTAAGCAATCTTAAACAGCAAACAAAGCCAGAGGCATTACGGTACCATATTTCAAGACATATTACATGACAGTTACAATCAAAAAAGCTGGGTGCTTGTGCAAAAATAGATATGTGGAACAATGGAATATAACAGAGACACCAGAAATTAATCCATGCATATACAATCAACTAATCTTTGACAAACTAAAATTCAATTCCTGCAGAAAAGTCAGTCTCATCAACAAATGGTGTTGGGAGAATTGGTCCACCTTATGCAGAAATATGAAACACCTCTACCTTACACCGTATAAAAAACACATTGGATCAAGGATCTAGATCTAAGATATGAAACAGTCAAATTAATAGAAGAAAACATTGGAAACACTGCAAGATTTTGGCATAGACAAGGGCTTTTTGGATAAAATCCCAGAAGCACAGGCAATAAAAGCAAAAATAGACAGATGGGATTACATCAAGCTAAGAAGCTTCTCTGTAGAAAAAAATCAACAAAGAAACACCCAACAAAGGAAATACTCAACTGACAGTATGGGAGAAAACATTGGAAAACTATACATCTGATAAGTGAATAATATCTTGAATATATAAGGGGCTCAAGAAACTCAGCAACAAAACAAATATTCCATTGAAGAAATGGTCTAATGTATTACCAGGTATATGATAAAGGATAAAATACAAATGGCCAACAGACACATGAAAAGTTGCTCAACATCATGAGCCATTAGAGAAAGGCAAATAAAAACTATAATGAGGTTCCCCTCACCCCAGTTTGAATATCTATCATCCAAAAATTAAAAAGTCACATGTGCTGGTGAGGATGTGGGGGAAAATGTACCCTAATACACTGTTGCTGGCAATGTAAACTTATGCAACCATTATGGAAGACAGTAGGAGATTCTTCAGAAATCTGAAAATAGATCTACCATATGACCCAGCCACCCCACTCCTTGGAATTTACCCAAAGGAAATGAAATCTGCATGTTCCACGTTTATAACAGCACAATTTATGTAGCTAAGATATGGAATCAATTCAAATGTACATCAATTGATTACTGGATAAAGAAATTGTGATAAATGTACACCATGGAATACTACCCAGCCATAAAATAGAATGAAATCCTGTCTTTCACAACAAAATCGATGCAATTGGAGACCATTATGCTTAGTGAAATAAGCCAGTCTTAAAAAGACATGTGTCATGTTTTCTCTGATTTGTGGTAACTATTATATAGAGTACAGAAATACAATGTATGTGAGCAAAATTGACCTTTTTTAAAAAGATTTATTTATGTATTTGAGAATCAGTGGTTTTTCTACTTACTACTTATTGAGTTTTTTTAATGTAGTGGAGAATTAATCCTATAATTATAATGGAAATTGAAATATATCATTGAAAATTTTCAAAGAAAAATAAGAAACTAAGGAGGATGAAGGGTGGGCACGAGGGAGGGAAAGATGTGGAAGGTGTCATTATGTTTTTAAAACTGTGTATATAAAATATATGAACATTTCTGGGAGCCAAGATGGCGGAATAGTGAGGGCGCGCACCGATAGTCCGGGAAAATTTAGTTTAATAAAAGGGGAGTTACGGTAGCCTCAGAAAAAAGAACCAGGAAAATATTGCAGACAAAACTCTTCTGGATCCAGTGGGCGTGAATCGGAGGACCTACTGGGAGAACAAGGTCGCCCACCGCGCGCGAAAGCCGAACCACAGGACCGAGCCGCGGGACTGAGCCGCGGAAGCCAAGCCGTGGGACTGAGCTGCGCAAGCTGCAGGGTCTGCGCGCAAGTGCTCGAAGGGGAGTGCAACAGAGGGGAGACTTGGGAAGTCCAGGGCTCCGAGTCCACACATCGGTGCTGGAAGGGGAGCAGACCTGCGTGGAGAGCGTGGGAGCCCACAGTTCGGGACATCAGCGGCAGACTCAACACACCAGCGCTGGAACGCGAGGTGAGCCGAACCTCAATAACCCGAGACACCGGCAGGCAAGCGGAGAGAGGAGACTAGAGGGAACGACCCCCGGGGCGGGGGGGACTTCACCAAGCTAACTGGAAGAGAGAGAGAGGGAAAAAAAAAAAAGGTGACTGGTATGGACACGGGTTTCTCTCTCTCCGCTCACCTCTCAAGGGCGAGCAAGACAAAGAGCAGGCGCCATCTTGGACATACGTCATAAGCAGAGCGACCTCAGGTCTGCACCGGCCCTGAGATTAGCAGTAAAACCTGACTCTGGGTGGGGCGAATTAACAGGAGATTAGGACTTAGTAAATTTATGGTGCTACTGAACTGAGACTGTGAAAAAAGAGACGGTGGGGGAGAGAACTCACAGAATTCACGTGAGCACTCTCCAGAGACGCTACAATTCCGTAACTTTGGCAACCCAGTGGGAGACTGAAGGAGAATTTGAGCCCACTCTAAGGGCCGAACAGATTCCCTGTGTGGTCCTTGGGAAAGAGCTTCTGATCTCTGGCTCCTGTGGGTATATCATTTGCCTGCTAACTACCTCCAACTTTGTTCAGCTGTGCAGAATAACTTCCCTGTTGAATCAAAAAAAAAAGAGAAAGAGAGAGAGAGAGAGAGGTTTACCACGCCTAACCTGGGAGTGTCACCTTTGGCACACCAAACAGAGCTCTCAGGCCACACCCATCTCAAGCCCTAAGGCTCCATCAAAAACAGATAGTCCACTTAATCTAGAGTCATAGTATAACAAGAAAAAGCACCACAGTGAAGAAACCAAATATCTCCAATATGACAAATAACAAATGCAAAAACCAAGGTAATAAAAACAAGGAAGTCACCATGACGCCCTCAAATGAAAAAGACACCCCAATTCAAGATTATGAGGATGATGACATAGAAGAAATGCAAGAAGCAGATCTCAAAAAATTGATAAGAACATTAAGAAGTTCTCAAAAACAAATTCTTGAACTACAGAAATCCTTAATGGACAAGATAGAACATCTCTCTCGTGAAAATGAAATATTAAGGAGGAATCAAAATGAAATGAAATAACTAGTACAACAGGAAACTGTGATAGTGACTGAAGTGAAGAATTCAATAGATCAAATGAAAAACACAATAGAGAGCCTTACAAACAGAATGGGTGAAGCAGAAGAGAGAATATCGGACTTAGAAGACAGAAAACAGGAAAGGATACAGTCAGACCAAAGAAAAGAAGAGGAAATTAGAAATCTAAAACATATTGTCAGGAATCTTCAGGATACTATTAAAAGACCCAACATTCGGGTTCTAGGAGTTCCTGAAGGCATGGAGAGGGAGAAAGGATTAGAAGGCCTTTTTAGTGAGATATTAGCAGAAAATTTCCCAGGTTTGGAGAAGGACAGAGAAATCCTAGTACAGGAAGCTCACAGAACCCCTAATAAACACGACCAAAAGAGACCCTCACCACGACACGTTGTAATTAAACTCTCCACAGTGAAACATAAAGAAAAGATCCTAAAATGTGCAAGAGAGAAACGTCAGATTACTCTCAGAGGATCTCCAATCAGACTCACAGCTGACTTCTCATCAGAAACTCTACAAGCTAGGAGGGAATGGCAAGATATAGCCCAGGTACTAAGAGAGAACAACTGCCAGCCCAGAATATTATATCCTGCAAAGCTATCATTTGTGAATGAAGGTGAAATAAAGACTTTTCATAACAAACAGAAATTGAAAGAATTTGTTGCCACTCGTCCAGCCCTGCAAAAGATGCTTAAAGATGTGTTACACACAGAAACAAAGAAACACGGTCATCAATATGAAAGAAGGTAAAGGAAGGAAACCAAGGAAGGAAAGCTCACAGCAAAAGATCACAGGGAATTCAAAGCATATATTAGAACTTATCTTTGGCAAATGGCAGGGCAAAGTTACCACTTATCATTAGTCACATTGAACGTGAATGGCCTGAACTGTCCAGTTAAAAGACACCGTTTGGCTGATTGGGTTAAAAAACAAAACCCATCTATTTGCTGCTTACAAGAAACACATCTTTCCAACAAAGATCCATACAGACTGAAAGTGAAAGGCTGGAAAAAGATATACCATGCCAACAGAAATGAAAAAAGAGCAGGCGTAGCCATCTTAATATCAGACACCATAAACTTTACCACAAAAACCATTAAGAGAGACAAAGAGGGACACTACATAATGATTAAGGGATCAATTCAACAGGAAGATATAACAATTATCAATGTATATGCACCTAACTACAGGGCACCGGTTTATCTAAAAGATTTGTTAACGGACTTAAAGGGAGACTTAGACCCCAATACAATAGTACTGGGGGACTTCAATACTCCACTCTCAGAAATAGACAGATCAATAGGACAGAAGATCAACAAGGATACAGTAGATTTAAACGACACTATAGCCCAAATGGATCTAACGGATATATACAGAACTTTCAATCCTACAGCTAAAGATTATACATTCTTCTCAGCAGTACATGGAACCTTCTCTAGGATTGACCACATACTAGGCCATAAAGCAAGTCTCAGCAAATTCAAAAGAATTAGAATCATACCATGCAGCTTCTCAGACCATAAAGGAATGAAGTTGGAAATGAACAACTCAGGAATCCCTAGAGCATACGCAAACACATGGAGATTGAACAACATGCTCCTGAATCAACAATGGGTCATAGAAGAAATCAAAAGAGAAATCAAAAACTTTCTGGAAGTAAATGAGGATAACAGCACAACATACCAAAACTTATGGGACGCAGCAAAAGCAGTGTTAAGAGGAAAGTTTATATCAATAGGTGCCTACATCAAGAAATTGGAAAGGCACCAAATAGATGAGCTTTCTATTCACCTCAAGGATCTAGAAAACCTACAGCAAACCAGACCCAAATCTAGTAGGAGAAGAGAAATAATTAAAATCAGAGAAGAAATCAACAGGATTGAATCAAGAAAAACATTACAAAAAATCAGCCAAACGAAGAGCTGGTTTTTTGAAAAAATAAACAAAATTGACACCCCATTGGCCCAACTAACTAAAAAAAGAAGAGAAAAGACCCAAATCAATAAAATCAGAGATGAAAAAGGAAATGTAACAACAGACACCACAGAAATAAAAAGAATCATCAGAAATTACTACAAGGACTTGTATGCCAGCAAACAGGGAAACCTATCAGAAATGGATAGATTCCTGGACACATGCAACCTACCTAAATTGAACCAGGAAGACATCGAAAACCTAAACAGACCCATAACTGAGACAGAAATTGAAACAGTAATAAAGGCCCTCCCAACAAAGAAAAGCCCAGGACCAGATGGATTCACTGCTGAATTCTACCAGACATTTAAAGAAGAACTAACTCCAATTCTTCTCAAACTATTCAGAACAATTGAAGAAGAGGGAATCCTCCCAAATTCTTTCTATGAAGCCAGCATCACCTTAATTCCTAAGCCGGGAAAAGATGCAGCACTGAAAGAGAATTACAGACCAATATCCCTGATGAACATAGATGCAAAAATCCTCAATAAAATTCTCGCCAATAGAATGCAACAACACATCAGAAAGATCATCCACCCAGACCAAGTGGGATTTATCCCTGGTATGCAGGGATGGTTTAATGTGCGCAAGACAATCAATGTGATTCACCACATTAACAGACTGCAGAAGAAAAACCATATGATTCTCTCAATAGATGCCGAGAAAGCATTTGATAAAATACAACACCCGTTCATGATGAAAACTCTAAGCAAACTGGGTTTGGAAGGAACATTCCTCAATACAATCAAAGCAATCTATGAAAAACCCACAGCCAACATCCTATTGAATGGGGAAAAGTTGGAAGCATTTCCACTGAGATCTGGGACCAGACAGGGATGTCCACTCTCACCACTGCTATTCAATATAGTTCTGGAGGTTCTAGCCAGAGCTATTAGGCAAGAAAAAGAAATTAAAGGGATACAAATTGGGAAGGAAGAACTCAAACTATCCCTCTTTGCAGATGACATGATTCTTTATTTAGGGGACCCAAAGAACTCTACCAAGAGACTATTGGAACTCATAGAAGAGTTTGGCAAAGTAGCAGGGTATAAAATCAATGCACAAAAATCAACAGCCTTTGTATACACAGACAATGCCATGGCTGAGGAAGAAATTCTAAGATCAATCCCATTCACAATAGCTACAAAAACAATCAAATACCTTGGAATAAACTTAACCAAGGACGTTAAAGATCTCTACGATGAAAATTACAAAACCTTAAAGAAAGCAATAGAAGAGGATACCAAGAAATGGAAAAATCTTCCATGCTCATGGATTGGAAGAATCAATATCATCAAAATGTCCATTCTCCCAAAAGCAATTTATAGATTCAATGCAATACCAATCAAGATACCGAAGACCTTCTTCTCAGATCTGGAAAAATTGGTGCTGAAATTTATATGGAGACACAAGAGACCTCGAATAGCTAAAGCAATCTTGTACAACAAAAACAAAGCCGGAGGCATCACAATACCAGATTTCAGGACATACTACAGGGCAGTTGTAATCAAAACAGCATGGTACTGGTACAGAAACAGAAGGATAGACCAATGGAACAGAATTGAAATACCAGAAATCAACCCAAACATCTACAGCCAACTTATATTTGATCAAGGATCTAAAACTAATTCCTTGAGCAAGGACAGTCTATTCAAAAAATGGTGCTGGGAAAATTGGATTTCCACGTGCAGAATCATGAAGCAAGACCCCTACCTTACACCTTACACAAAAATCTACTCAACATGGATTAAAGACCTAAATCTACGACCTGACACCATCAAGTTACTAGAGAACATTGGAGAAACCCTTCAAGATATTGGCACAGGCAAAGAGTTTCTGGAAAAGACCCGGGAGGCACAGGCAGTCAAAGCCAAAATTAACTATTGGGATTGCATCAAATTGAGAAGTTTCTGTACTGCAAAAGAAACAGTCAGGAGAGTGAAGAGACAACCGTCAGAATGGGAAAAAATATTTGCAAACTATGCAACAGATAAAGGGTTAATAATCAGAATCTACAAAGAGATCAAGAAACTCCACAAAAACAAAACCAACAACCCACTTAAGAGATGGGCCAAGGACCTCAATAGACATTTTTCAAAAGAGGAAATCCAAATGGCCAACAGGCACATGAAAAAATGTTCAAGGTCATTAGCAATCAGAGAAATGCAAATCAAAACCACAATGAGGTTCCACCTCACCCCGGTTAGAATGGCTCACATACAGAAATCTACCAACAACAGATGCTGGCGAGGATGTGGGGAAAAAGGGACACTAACCCACTGTTGGTGGGAATGCAAACTGGTCAAGCCACTATGGAAATCAGTCTGGAGATTCCTCAGAAACCTGAAGATAACCCTACCGTTCGACCCAGCCATCCCACTCCTTGGAATTTACCCAAAGGAATTTAAATTGGCAAACAAAAAAGCGGTCTGCAGCCTAATGTTTATTGCAGCACAATTCACAATAGCTAAGACCTGGAACCAACCTAAATGCCCATCAACGGTAGACTGGATAAAGAAATTATGGGATATGTACTCTTTAGAATACTATACTGCAGTAAGAAACAACGAAATCCAGTCATTTGCAACAAAATGGAGGAATCTGGAACACATCATGCTGAGTGAAATAAGCCAGTCCCAAAGGGACAAATACCATATGTTCTCCCTGATCGGTGACAACTGACTCAACACCAAAAAGGAAACCTCCTGAAGTGAAATGGACACTATGAGAAACGGTGACTTGATCAGCATAGCCCTGACTGTTAATGAACAACTTAATACATTAATCCCTCTTAGTAGTTTTTTTTGTCTGTTCTACTTAATATGACTGATTTAATTCTGTAATTAATACACAGTTATTCTTAAGTGTTGAAATTTAACTGAAATGTGATCCCTGTTAAACATAAGAGTAGGAATAAGAGAGGGAAGAGATATATAATTTGGGACATGCTCAAGCTGACTTGCCCCAAATGGTAGAGTTAGAAACATACCAGGGGACTCCAATTTAATCCCATCAAGGTGGCATGTACCAATGCCATCTCACTAGTCCAAGTGATCAATTTCAGTTCGCAACTGATCATAATGAAAGGACTAAGAGTCAAAGGGAGCACATAAGCAAGTCTAGTACCTGCTAACACTAACCGATAGAATAAATAAAGGGGAGAGTGATCCAACATGGGAAGTGAGATACTCAGCAGACTCATAGAATGGCAGATGCCCTAAATAGCACTCTGGCCTCAGAATCAGCCCTAAAGGCATTCAGATCTGGCTGAAAAGCCCATGAGAGTATTTCAGGCATGGAAAGCCAAGACACTCTGGCAAAAGATCTCTGTGAGTGAGATCTCAGTGGAAAGAACAGGTCTTCAAAGAAGGAGGTACCTTTCTCTGAAGGGAGGAGAGAACCTCCACTTTGACTATGACCTTGTCTAAACAAGATAAGAGTCGGAGAACTCAAGGGGCTTCCATAGCCTTGGAAACTCATGACTGGAGCATAGGGAGATTACTGATGCCATAGACAGGAGTGTCAATTGGTAAAGTCAACAACAGGAGTCACTGTGCACTTACTCCTCATGTAGGATCTCTGTCCTTAATGTGCTGTGCATTGAGATTTAATGCTATAACGAGTACTCAAATAATATATTTCACTTTGTGTTTCTATGGGGGTGCAAACTGTTGAAATCTTTACTTAATGCATACTAAACTGATCCTCTGTAAAAAAAAAAAAAAAAAAGAAAAGAAAAGAAAAGAAAAGAAAAGAAACTATCAACTCCCAACTTGACTCTCACTGGGATTAAACATGACAATAGGTCTGATCTGATTTCATCATCATTAAAAAAAATCATCTATTATTTTTCACTTTATGTTTCTGTGTGGGAGCAAACTGTTGAAATCCTTACTTAATGTATACTAAGCTGATCTTCTGTATATTAAGATAATTGAAAATGAATCTTGATGTGAATGGAAGGGGAGAGGGAGTGGGAAAGGGGAGGGTTGTGGGTGGGAGGGACGGTATGGGGGGGAAGCCATAGTAATCCATTATTCGTACCTTGGAAACGTATATTCATTAAATAAAAGTTAAAAAAAAAAAGAAAAAAAATATATGAACATTTTCCCTTTATATATATATATATATATATATATATATATATGAAAGAAAGCTAGGACAAGTTACTTCTATATATGTAATATGTAACTGTGTAAATTCAAAGGGCATACATAGCTTTTAACTTTGACAACTGGCTGGCAATGAGCGTCTGTCATTCTCTGATTGTTCTAGTAAGAGGCATCCTGATTGACAGGCATGGTTGCCTCCTTCAGAAGCTGATCCGAGACACAAGAAATCTCCAATTTTATACTAAAACCATGTCATCATAATTTCTTAAGATGATTTACATTTTATGGTGGCAAATATTACCTATTGTACCTATTTCACAAGGTTCAGCTCTCAGGTTATTGCTGTAAGGTTTACCACCATATCTACCCGATGTTATTTCACAACAAGAGATTTTACAACAATGACGACCCACTGTACATGTGCATCTATGCTGCAGACACAAAGTGATGCCAGTCTACAAGTGTCCACCACCAGTGACCTCACAGGTTCCAGGTGTTTCCTATCATCGCCAAGGCCAACAACATTATTTCACAATTTTGTGGTTTTGAACATGCCTCAAATTCTCTACCTCTCCTTGTATTGAACTCACTCCAACTCAGAAATCTCATACCCTTCAATGTGTTTTGAAAATCACTCATGAAACTTGCTTGAATCTTATTTAGATGTCTCTTTATGTCTCCTGTTATGCACACAATGAATAGATTTGTCATAACAAATTATAATATCCAGGTCATGTAGCAAATATGCTTATTGTTGTAGCTCCCTGAAATCAGACAATTAGGTGAGTATGTAGCCCAGCATAAAGGGCACAGTGTGATCTCATCAAAGTCTTCTAAAATACATGAATGTGTGGATCATGTGGTCAACAACCCCAAATAAAGTGAGGTGACACTTACCTGTCTGAGAGATAGCCAAATATCAGACTTCCCAGCAGCGACCCACTCAGGAACACGGTTTGAACCACTGATTTTTGTGACTGAGATTCACAGACGAGGTCCCACTGGAAGAGGAAGCAGCACAGCAGAGTGTTAGGAGAGCTTCAGCCCTTTGGTGGAGCCTGACCACAAACTCCTCCATATGATACACACGAGCTCCTGCTATGGGGTTCTGCCTTCTTCTCCAGTTTCATCTACAGTCACTTCCCTCTGGTTGCCCACACTCTAGAAATACTGAAACTCATAGCAACCTTTCAAATGCCACTGCCTCTTTTACGCCATACCCTTCTGATAATCTGTTACCACGTGTGTACACGACTTCAGTCATTTTTCCCCTAGAGCACCAAATCCCTTTACTGTATCACTGTCAACACATTTGTGAGGTACCAAAATTAAATTCACATAAAATGTTATTTTAAGTAACTTAAGTTACCAAAATTTAAATACTTAGGCAAATACAAGGTTTTTTTTCCTTCATCATATCATTAGCATGTCACTCAAGTGTTTATACTAATTATTACAAAATGGCTTAGTTTTTTCTTTTAAAACTTTTCATTTTAGAAGTTTTAAAATTAAAAAACTAAAATTTTAGAGCTATGTGAGTTTCTATGTAGCACTCTCCCAGCTTCCAATATTTTTAACATCATACATATTTGCCACTCTCCATTAGCCACTCTTTATTTTCCTCTGTGTGGGGAGCAACTGAGACTAGACTAAGTTACTGGAATTAAGACTTATTCTATGCATCTGCTCTCCCACAATATGGCGCTGAGAGAGAGACCAAACAACTTCTACACAGCTGCCTCCAGTTTGACCAATAACCTGCAGGAGCTGATCCTGCTCCTGATTGGAGGAGAGCAGCGTACTCGGCGTGTGGGTAGCAGAGTTGGGATTGGTGGAAGAGGACTATAAATGAGGAGAGAGACAACATGCACCAGGAACATCTGAGGGAACACCTGAGGAACATCTGAGCAGCCCCCGAGAGAGCCGGCCGGCAGTGTGCCGCTTCTCCGCGGAAGCGGGGAAAGTGGCAGGGGGTACCGCCCCTCCACGGAGGTGGAGGGGTTGGCAGCCAACCCGGGAAGGACCAGCAGCAAACCCAGGAAGGGCCGATCAGACAAAAGAACAGCGCAGGGTCCTGTGTCGTTCCTCCGCAAATCGGGGAGTGACACTGTGTTTTAAAATCCAAAGTCCAATCTGTCCCTCACATTCCTCTCAGCTTCTAGTGATCAACATTCTATGTTCATATTGAGGCTTATTTTAACTCCCACATATGTGAAAGAACATGTAATATTTGTCTCCCTGTGACTGACTTATTTAATATGATGTCTTTAAGTTCCATCCAGTTTGATGCCAATAACAAGATTTCATTCTTTTTAAATAACTGAATGGGATTCCATTGTGAATATATATTTCATTTGAAAGAAATTAATTACACACTTGAAAATCAGAGTTACAGAGATTTGGGGAGGGACACACACGGAGAAAGATCTTTCATCTACTGGTTCACTCCACACATGGATATAATACTCAAGGTTAGGACAGGTCAAAGCCAGGATCTGGAACCCCATCAGAGGCTCCCACATGAGTGGCAGGGGCCAAAGCCCTTGGGACATCTTCTGCTGCTTTCCCAGTGGCATTAGCAGAGAAATGGAGCAGATGGGAGTGAAATCAGTGCTTACATGGGATGCCAGCATTGCAGGTAGCATCTTAACCCACTCTACCACAATGTGGTCTCCCATATATTTTTTATTAATTCATGTGATGATGGAAACCTGGTCAATTCCAAATCCAGGCTACAGTGAAGAGCAATAACCGTGGTGGAACAAATAATGATTTCATGTTTTTTGAATATATACCCAGTGGTGAGTTTGCTAGGTCATATGGCAGTTCTCTTTCTAGTTTTTCAAGAAGTCTTACACTGTTCTCCATAATGGCTGTACTAATTTACATTTCCATCAGCAGTGTATAAGAGTTTCCCGCCCTCCACATACAGGCCAGCATGAGTTATTTTTTGTCTTTTTGATGATAGCCATTCTAACCGGGGTAGATGATTTCTCCCTGTGGTTTTGATTTTCATTTTTATTTTTGTGCTAACTAGTACTATTGACCGTTTGTCTCCATGTATCTGTTTTTGTGTTGGCCACTCATCAAATCAGCTAGAGAGCTTCAACAGGACTGATGCCTGGATCCTATGTATACAGGTTCTACTTTACTTGCTTTGTGCATCAGTTTTGCAGTAAGTACTGAGTAGCACTGACTTTGCATATCATAAGCCTAGTAGCACTTCAATTGATTATCATCTCCAGATAAAATGATATAGTAGTAGGTTGAGGTATAGTTTGTTCAATTCATTAACCTCCATACTAGCACCCTTGATATTGTGGTACAGATAAGCAACTGCTAATTGCTGAAGGAATGAAGACTTTCTTCATTTGATAAAATAAGTTGGTAGAGAATTCTCAGTCCATTCTTTGTGTTAACTCCAAACACCTTCAGTTCACATCACTTCTCTATAAAGAGGTTTAATGAGGACTCTTACCTTAGTCACAATGGTGGAGGAGAAGGAGCTCTGGTCGTACACCCAGCCATCCACACAGGGCTCTGTGTCTGACTCACTTATATTGGGGAAGGTCCTGTTCAGATGAAGGAGCTGCCACTGGGGACGGGTGAAGCGACGGCACTTCTCTGGCCTCAGGTTTGCGTCCAGCGGGATGGAGACGCTCAGGAGGGCGTCTTGGCTGAGGATGTCAGAGCCATTGCCAGAGGCGGTTTGGTTGTCCAGGAGGGGGACCCAGCAGCGATGCCCAGGGATGGCTGCAGTGAAGTTCTCCAACAGAGCTTGAGGGTATGTTATCATACTGGTGACAAATAAGAAGGCAATCTGAAGGATCTGAAATCTCCCCAGACTTCCAGCTTGATCCAGGAGCACATCGAAGCCCATTGAGGCTGAGCAGGTTGTCTCCAAGGTGAAGCACAGTGACTATGGAGATAGGTTCAGAGGAAGAGAATGCTTCCTTTCACCACGTCCTCTAATGCTGTGTTGTCTTGGTCCCACTTTCTCAATAGGCCCAGTCTCAGCACTGCAGAGGAGCAGAGACAGGAGTTTCCACAAATTCTTTGATGTTGGCAGCCAACAGGTTAAAAAATGTCACAGATGCAATTATTTGGCAATACAACTTCCTGCACAAGACACTTCTCTGCATGACGCTGACCCCTGAGCTTCAGGAGAGTTGGGTGGGCTTCACAGGGATGTAATCTCCATATGACCTAAAATAATCACGCTCAGTGGTTTGTCTTTGTTTTCAGAAAGGGGAGTTGGAGACCCACAAGGGGGTGCCTGATGATGTTCCTCTGCCAAGAACAGACCAGGGATTTTTCTAGGAACTGAAGTTCAAATAAAAGTTAATGAAAGGATCCTTAGTTAAAATAAAGCAAAGTGGAATGTTCACTGGTAAGCCTAACCTTTGGTAGGCAAACTCCTGCTTGAGTTAAATGATACCAGTGACACTGATTTTAAGAATTTTGCAATGCTGAAATAAGGACATGGGGCAAGGAAGTTGGAAATTGTACTTTTATGCCATTTATTTTAACAGATTTACTGAGTGATACTAATAGCACTTATACTAACTTTCTGCTATTATTGCTATAGAGTTATTTTGCTAATATATACTTACATATATATGTATAAATTTATAAATAAATTATGAATTATAAACCTGTTACAAGGTCTCATCTTTCAATTCATAAGAGATAGATACATAAATAATTTCATTGCAAGGTGATAAGAGAACCACAAGGAAGTTAGACAATCTCCTCTGAAAGAAATAAATAGAAACCATTTAATGATTCCCAGGTAGATGCCACAGAGCTGGGGAGTTATCCCTATTTAAATGAACTTGTACTGACAATGGAAGAGATATTAATGAGACAATGAAGTAGTAGGTGACAGAATGGAAAAAGGCCTGTTTACAGATGAAAATAACAAGTACATAATTAAGGTAACAGGGCAGAAAATAACTGCTCACCTACAAGATGTTACAAAGCCAGAGCTAAGAAACATGCAGGGCATAATAAAGTAGGCTGATTATAAAAACCAAACCAAGCAAACCAACAAAGCCTCTAGAACTGACTCTGCAGACTGGTGGCTCTTGTCCTTTACCTTTTAATTCATTATCCTTGGAGCAGTTTAAAACGCAGACTCCTGTCCACCTCGACTTTGATGGAGCAACTCCAAAGCTGAAAACCTCAGAAATCACTGGGAAGTGTTACAAAATGCTAGAAAGCAGATTTGTTTGCCAGGATTGCAATCACAAAATAGCACACTCTGTGATGGCTGAAATGTATTTCCTCACAGTTCTGCAGGTTCGAAGTCCAAGATCAGGGTGTCAACACGGTAGGTTACTTTTGAGGTCTCTCTCCTTGGCTTGTGGATAGCTGGCTCTTGCTGTGTTCTCATCAGGTCTTTCTTATTTTGCAGGCACATTCCTGATGGCTCTTCCTTTTCTTACAAGGACACCATTGGATCAGGATGCCTTCCTATCCACCTCATCTTCACTTTTCTCCAAATACAGGTATATCTTGAGTTGCTGGAGGTTGTGATTTCAACATGTGAATTTTGGGGTGACACAATTCAGCTGCTAATGGGGTTATTCAAATGGAACATTTTACTAAAGTCACTGTCGCTCCCCGTCTTCGTGGAGGAATGACACAGGACCCTGCGCTGTTCTTCTGTCTGCTCGGCCCTTCCCGGGTTTGCTGCTGGTTCTTCCCGGGTTGGCTGCCGTCCCTTCCACCTCCGTGGAAGGGCGGTTCCCCCTGGCCACTTTCCCCACTTCCGCAGGGGAGCAGCACACCACCGGCCGGCTCTCTCGGGGGCTGCTCAGATGTTCCTCAGGTGTTCCTCTTGGATGTTCCCCTTAGATGTTCCTGGTGCATGTTGTCTCTCTCCTCCTTTATAGTCCTCTTCCACCAATCCCAACTCTGCTACCCACACGCCGAGTACGCTGCTCTCCTCCAATCAGGAGTAGGTCCTACAGTTTATTGGTTGAACTGGAGGCAGCTGTGTAGAGGCTGTTTCTCCCTTCTCAGCGCCATATTGTGGGAGAGCAGATGCATAGAATAAGTCTTAATTCCAGTAACTTAGTCTAGTCCGAGTTGCTCCCCACAGTCACTAATAGTATGTAAAAATAGTGAGATGTGAATCAAACAAGGCAAATCATTTACAACTCTGTGAATAAACTGATATAAATCATGACAATTAAAGTTGACAATTCACTGAATATTCACATGCGTCAGTTTTGTTATAAGCACTTTAATGTTTTCTTCCTTTCTTTTTTTAAATTTTATTTTAAAATAAAATTTTTATTTTATTTATTTGAGAAGTAGTTACAAACAGTGAGAGGGAGAGACAGAGAGAAATGTCTCCAATACTCTGTTCACTTCTCAAGTAGCTGCAGCAGCTTGAGCTGAGACAATCCAAAGCCAGGAGCCAGAGGCTTCCTCCCAGTCTCCCACACAGCTGCAGGGTCCCAAGTACTTGGGCCATTTTTGATTGCTTTGCCAGGCCATAGCAAAGAGCTGGATCAGAAGAGGAGCAGCTGGGACAGGAACCAGTGCCCATATGGGGTTCTGGTGTCATAGGCGGAAGCTTAGCCTACTAGGCCAAGGCGCTGCCCCTGTTTTCTTTCCTTTAGTTCTTACCCTTATCTACTCCACTTTATCACCAAGTAGGCAGATGTCCAGGAACATTAAGTAATTTGCCAAAGAATGGATATACCAAATATAAGTGGTGGAGACAAAATATAGACCAAAGTAGTTGAACTCCATGGACAAATTTTTTGCTCACTTCAATTAATGAACTTTATTCTTAATAATTTTATGTTGATGCTGATAAATAATGATTGTATATCTAGAGTCAAGGTGTCTGACAGCAAATAAACAGAAATCATAGTGTCCCATCTTCAACGTCTCCCAGGAAAGAAAGAAAAATTAACTGAGGAAATTAGAAAGTACCACAGTATTCAGGTGAACATATAAAGAAGAATAAGAATAAACATCCCACAGATCACATGATTATGAAGGCTGAGAAGCACCCCAGCCTGCTGCCACCCAGGAAAGCTGCTGCCAAAGTTGAAAAGTCTGAGAGCCACTGTCCATGGTGCCGACTGCAGGGTGGATCTGAGGCCTGGGGAGCAGGAGCAATGCAGGCCAGGGAAGACGGGTGTCCCAGCTCAAGCAGCCAGGCAGGAAGTGACTTCACTTCTCTTTGCCTTGTTGTTCCAGGCAGGCATTCAGTAGACTGGATAATGCCCACTCACACTGGGGAGAGTCACCTGCTTTACTTGACCCAACAATTCAGATGCAAATCTCATCTGTAAATGCCCTCAGACACAACCAGAATAACATTTAGGCAGCTGATTGGGCATTCCACAGCCCAGGCAAGGTGACACAGAATTAAATACTGTAACTAAGGATTGGCGGAAAGACACTAATAATTTATCTGAGGTGGTAAATATTACACCTAAGTGGATTAAGTTAAAAAAAATTTTCAACTCTAGATGAGTGTCTAAAAGCAATTTTGTAGATATTGTTAAATTGTCAACAGTACTATTGAAGGAGAACAAATATATTTTTAAAAGAAGGCAAAAAAGGAAAAATATAAAATTAGACAACTATAAAATAAGAGCAAGCAGCAAATGTATATCGAAAAAAGAATATGGAAAATTATATCAGATGTAATTTAATGGACTCAATATTCCAAATGGAAGTCACCATTTTTTAGATTTATTTTTTATATATTTGAAAGGCAGAGTTACAGAGAGAAAGAGAGAGAGAGAGAGAGAGAGAGCAAGTGGAGTTCACTCCAACAAGTAGCTGCAAGAGCTGGGGCTAGGTCAGGCCAAAGCCAGAAGCCTGAAACTCCATCTGGGCCCCTTGTGGGTGGCAGCAAACCAAGCACTTGGGCCATCTTCTGCTGGGTTCCTAGGCACATTAGAAGGGAACTGAATAGGAAGTAGAGTAGCTGGGACTCAAACTAGCACCTGCACAGCATGTGAGCATCTTAAGTGGCAGCTTAACCTGCTGTGCCACAATGCCAGCCCCCAAAAGTCATAATTTTTTTTTCTTTGTATTTCTTTTTTTTAACTTTTATTTAATGAATATAAATTTCCAAAGTACGATTTATGGATTACAATGACTTCCCCCACATACCGTCCCTCCCACCCACAACCCTCCCCTTTCCCACTCCCTCTCCCCTTCCATTCACATCAAGATTCATTTTCGATTATCTTAATATACAGAAGATCAGCTTAGTATACATTAAGTAAGGATTTCAACAGTTTGCTCCCACACAGAAACATAAAGTGAAAAATAATAGATGATTTTTTTTAAATGATGATGAAATCAGATCAGACCTATTGTCATGTTTAATCCCAGTGAGAGTCAAGTTGGGAGTTGATAATTTATTTTTTTTTTTACAGAGGATCAGTTTAGTATACATTAAGTAAAGATTTCAACAGTTTGCACCCCCATAGAAACACAAAGTGAAATATATTATTTGAGTACTCGTTATAGCATTAAATCTCAATGCACAGCACATTAAGGACAGAGATCCTACATGAGGAGTAAGTGCACAGTGACTCCTGTTGTTGACTTTACCAATTGACACTCCTGTCTATGGCATCAGTAGTCTCCCTATGCTCCAGTCATGAGTTTCCAAGGCTATGGAAGCCCTCTGAGTTCTCTGATTCTTATCTTGTTTAGACAAGGTCATAGTCAAAGTGGAGGTTCTCTCCTCCCTTCAGAGAAAGGTACCTCCTTCTTTGAAGACCTGTTCTTTCCACTGGGATCTCACTCACAGAGATCTTTTGCCAGAGTGTCTTGGCTTTCCATGCCTGAAATACTCTCATGGGCTTTTCAGCCAGATCCGAATGCCTTTAGGGCTGATTCTGAGGCCAGAGTGCTATTTAGGACATCCGCCATTCTATGAGTCTGCTGAGTATCTCACTTCCCATGTTGGATCACTCCCCCCTTTATTTATTCCATCGGTTAGTGTTAGCAGGTACTAGACTTGTTTATGTGCTCCCTTTGACTCTTAGTCCTTTCATTATGATCAATTGTGAACTGAAATTGATCACTTGGAATAGTGAGATGGCATTGGTACATGCCACCCTGATGGGATTGAATTGGAATCCCCTGTTATGTTTTTAACTCTACCATTTGGGGCAAGTCAGCTTGAGCATGTCCCAAATTATACATCTCTTCCCTCTCTTATTCCCACTCTTATGTTTAACAGGGATCACATTTCAGTTAATTTTTAACACTTAAGAATAACTGTGTATTAATTACAGAATTAAACCAGTCATATTAAGTAGAACAGACAAAAAATCTACTAAGAGGGATAATGTATTAAGTTAATCATAATATTTAAGGCATTAAATGTGGTGGAATTAGGTGAAAAGGTCATATCAAGATGGCTGCTGAGGTGAAAAATTCATGCCAAGATGGCCACAGAGGTGAAAAGTTCATGCCAAGATGGCCACAGAGGTGAAAGGTCATGCCAAGATGGCCGCTGACAATAGAAATTGCCTGGCAACAGGCCATGATTGGATGGCTTTGGAAACCACATGACGACAGAGGAAACCACATGACAACAGAGACTGACTGACAGTAGGCCATGATTGGATGGTTTCAGAAACTGCCTGGCAACAAGAGCCTGACTGGCAACAGGCTGTGATTGGATGGCTTTGGAAACTCCCTGTCAACAGGCTGTGATTGGTTGGGGCATAGACTGCCCCTTAACCGAATTGGCTGGTCTTGTCTATATTAGCCTAATGAGCCTCGGTGCCAGCCCCTGTGTGACTTCTTACAACTGTATGTGAATCTATAATAATCCCAATAAGCATCTGAATTACAAACACAAAGAAAGAGGAGAGGAAACCTGCATTTGCATTCTACTCTTTTGTCCCTTAAACCAGTTTCCTGGTCCTAGCCATCATGTTGATGATAATGTAGACACTATTAGATGTGTAACTGTTCACAATTCCTCACAAGAATTCCTGAAAGTACAAAAGGACTGGTGTTTAAATATTAGAGGCCTGTCACAAAGAAGCAAGGGAGAGTGACAAAGTAAGGTGGTGGAATAGGAAGTAAATAGCTTATATCCCAACACGACAAGAAATATGCACCCATCCATAGTCTGTCGCTTTGTAGGAGCCTAGAGATTTGGGTAGGAGGCTGTGGAACCTTAGCAGAGACCAAGACCTAGGAGGATTATTTGAGAGTACAGACCTGCATGCAGGTGGTTGACCTGCAGATCACGCTCCTGGGTTCTCCACCAGAGCGTGGACATATGTCTCCATCTGGTCCTGTGCATGAAGTTAAAGCCAGTTGTGAAAGCGTCCAGGGCAAATCAAGCATACAAATGCTTGACCTGTCTGCCTGCCAACATTGGTCTTGGCCGTGGACCTTGAAGTTGCTCTGTGACTCAGCTGCAGTCCTGTCTAGTCATGGGCCCTGCTTGGCACTGTCCACACAAGGACTTGTTTGTATCTTGGAAGGAGACTTGGTTATACCTTACAGGCTAGAAGTTACCTATCTGCATGAGACCCTGTGATGGGCTACCAGACTCCATCTCACAGCAGACCCTGAGGGGGCCTGGTCCCAGCTCCAGCTTCTCTCACTGCAATTGGGAAACTTGCACTTGTAAGAGGAGGTTCTGGAGGTTGCACCTGTCTATGCCACCAGGATCGGCTTCTAGGATTGGGTCCCTCGCCAGTTTTCCCACAAGTCCAGATACCTTCCTTTGGTATCCCACAGGTTCACCTATGTTGGGATCCACACAAACTTTTAAAATCCTGTAATGTTTGTAGATAACATGACTTAGGGTACCATCTAATACAGAAACAGCTGTAGCAGTCACAGGTTTATGGAACATAAGTCAAGTTGCCAAGAGTTTCTGAAAAGTTTTAAAGAAGGATGAGTACCCAGAAAGTGCCAGTCTGAGAATCAGGAACAAGTCCCCAATGAATTCTTCAATGAGCAGACACAAATACATACCTGCAAACATCAAGAAAAGAGAAATATAAAGTCAGTAAAGGGACAAATTGCCAGTGACTATGCCTAAGAGAATGCAGATGTGTGAATGTCATACAAAGAATTCAAAGTAGCTGTTTTAAGGAAACAATAAACTTAAAGAAAACACAGGGAAATGATTCAGAAATTCATCAGACAAACTGAAATAATAATAATAGCAACACAGATATTCTGGAGTTGAAAAAAAAAAAGAATAAAATACAATAGAGACTATCAACAGCAGAACTGATCAAGAAGAATCTATGGAACTAAAGACAGGCTTTTTGAAAATACACAGAGATGAGGGCAGCACTGTGGAGCAACAGGTTAAAGCCCCAGCCTGCAGTGCTAACATCCAATATGGGTACCAGTTCGAGTCTCAGCTGCTCCACTTCTGGGAAAACAGTGGAGGATGGTCCAAGTCCTTGGGCTCCTGCACCAATATAGGAGACCCAGAAGAAGTTCCACTTTGACTATGTCCTTGTCTAAATAAGATCAGAGTTTGTGAACTTAAGAGCCTCCCGTAGCCTTGGCAGCTCATGACAAGAGCCTTGGGTGATTACTGACATCATAAATAAGACTTTCAACTGTTAAATCAACAATGGGAGTCACTGTACACCAACTCCCCATGTAGGGTCTCTGTCTCTAATGTGGTGTACTATGCAAATCAATGGTAAAACTAATACTCAAACAGTACTTTATACTTTGTGTATCTGTGTGGGTGCAAACTGTTGAAATCTTCATTTAGTATATCCTAAGTTGATCTTTTGTATATAAAGATAATTTTAAATGAATCTAGATGAAGAATGGGATGGGGAGAGGGAGTGGGAGATGGGATGGTTGTTGGTGGGAGGAAGGCTATAGGGGAAAAGCCACTATACTCCAGAAGTTGTACTTTGGAAATTTATATGTATTAAATAAAAGTTGAAAAAAAAGGGATCCCTTGAACACTGTTGGTAAGAATGTAAATTAGTACAGTCATTATGGAAAACAATATGAAGTTTCCTGAAAAAACTAAAATTAGAACTATAATATGATCCAGCAATCCCACTGCTAATATATCTAAAGGAAATGAATTCAGTATGTTAAAGAAACATCTGCACTCTTATGTATATTGCAACACTATTCACCATACCCCAGACATGGAATCAACCTATGTGTCCATCAGTGGGTGGACTGATAAAAAAAAATGTGTTATATATAAACAATGGAATACTATTAAGCTGTAAAAAAAATCAAATCATGTCATTTGTTACAACATGAATTAATTTGAAAGACATTTTGTTCAATTTCATAAGCCAGGCACAGAAAAACAAATTCCACATTGTTGCTGTGGATTTGTTCTGAGAGGAGGAGCATGGTGGGGGCAAGAAGTGCGGATTCACTACACAGACACCAGGAGTCAGGTGAAAGCGGGCCAGAGGTGAGAAGCCTGCAGACTCATTTATTTCAGTTGGTACAGCAGCTTCTATAGCCGAGGCAGCCAATCCAGTCATGGGGCAGTTTATGCCCTAACCAATCACTGCCTGTTGCCAGGCAGGCTCCATTGCCAGTTGGGTTCTGAAGCCATTCCTGAGTAAGTGATGATTGCTTGCCAGTGGCCATCTTGGCATGGACTTCTCATTCCACCACATTTCCCCCTTTCATTTATTTTTGAGCAATGTGAGGCATGATTCTTGGCCATACCATTGTTGACCCCATTTCCATGTGGTCTCTGTACACAGCTGTGCCTGTCTTAGGTTGTCTCCCAGGTGATCTTACCTGTCGTTGACTAACCAGCCCTCAAAGCTTGAGACCACAGGAGTGCTTGCTCTGATGGGGGTAGGAATGAGAAACAATGGTAATCAGGAATGGTGTGACCACACACAGGCTGTGGGTCATTTGAGTGTGTTACCAGAGCTAAGTGAGGAATAAAGCAGTAACAGATGTGGCTATGGGCAGTTCCTCAGGGCAGAATGATAAGGCAGCAGCTTGACAATCAGTAGCAGGTGCAACCGCTAACAAGGCAGATTCTGTGTTGTTTGCTGGTTCTGGTTGGCTGTCAGTTGCAGGCTTGATGTTTCTGGATAGTACTCAAATAGGCTGTCCTGCATTTTCTGGAAAGACACAAGCATACCCTTGGCCCTTGGTTAGCAGAGGGTGTGGTCCCTTCCATTCTCCCGTCAGGGGGTCTTTCTACCCAACCATAGGGGCCGGGGTCTGTGATGGAAAGGATCCCCAGTGTTTATAAGCTGGGCTGACCCCTTGAGAATCAAAAGTAAGAAAATTGATAAAGAAAAAGACCTCTTTAAAAGCAAGCTGTGGTTCTGGGAGCATATGATTGTTTTTCTGTCTAAGAGATCTTTAATCATCCTATGAGTTCTTTCAATGATTGCCTGTCCCTATGGATTATATGGAATACCTGTGGCAGATTGTATGTCCCAGGATCTCAGGAAGGAATTAAATTCCTGTGATGTATATGCTGGCCCATTATCAGTATTTATGGTCCAGGGGACACAGAAGACCAGCACGGCTGACTTGACCATCTTTATCACATTACTAGCCTTTTTGCCAGATTGGGCTGTTGTGAATACAGCCTTGGAATAAATATCTACCAACACATGGACAAACTTAAGTTTACCAAAGGAGTTAATGTAGGTGACATCCACTTGCTAGAGTTTATTATGAGCAAGGCCTTGCGGGTTCACTCCTCCTTGTTACAGTGGACGAGGGGGGCACAACTCTTGCAAGAGCACACTAGATGTTTACATTGGCTCATTGTTAACTCTGGGAAAAGCAATTTTATGTTGCTTGCTGGCATATGAAATTCTTGGTGTAGAATACAGGCTTGTTCTAGGTGTCCAATGGAAGTTGTGTTGCAGGAAATAAGACGATCAACCTGTTCATTGCCTTGGAAAATAAAGCCAGGTAACCCAGTATGTGATCTTACATGTGAGATATACCATGGATGTTTTCTATTCTCAGTTAGCTCTTTAATTGTTGTGAACATCTGGTCAATTGGCTTATTAGTCAGGTTCAATACTGCAAAAGGGACCATCTTTGCTACCTGTACTGAGTATTTGCTGTCTGAAAATATATTTATAAGCCTATCCTGGCTAATGAGTAGTACCTTGACTATTGCCCTTATTTCTCCCAACTGTACTGATCCTCTGTGGGGATCTACATGGTTCTTATCTTTTTCTGTTGACTATTTGACTTGATCACTATTCCAAACAGTGACATGTTGGCATCCATAAACACACACGGTGCCATGGGTATAGGTTGATTAGCAGGGAAAGCATGTTTTGGATAGTCTATTTCTAAGGTTTGTAACATCTGGAGTAAGCTATCCACAGGCAGATGATTCTCAACCTGTCCTGGGAAATTTATCATTAAAGTTTGAAAGAGTGTGCTATTCTGCATCAGCGTGGTCAGTTCTAATTGTGATAGGGGTAGGACCACTATGTCTGCCTCTGTGTTAAATATCTTATTGGCATAATATCTTAATTTAAGTCCCATCATAAGGAGGGCATCTACTTTGTTAACTATTTATGACACTCGCTCCAGACTATGTGCGCCCAAAAAAGTGGTCTGTGTTGTTGCCAAATAATTCCTACCTAAGGGGACCTTGAGGGTAGATAGGGTTACAGAAAATAGAGGCACTCAAGGGTCATATCTAAAGGTTTTTAAATTTGACAACTGGGTGTTGATCTTTTCTATAGTAGATTTGGCTGCTGATGTCAATGTGATTTTTGAGGAAGGGCTGTTCCCCTTAGTAAATCAAATAGCAGTCTAAGCTCTGCAGGTGTTTGGGGAAGGAAGGGCTTCAGCCAATTGATTTGGCCGCATAGTTGCTGAAGTTCATTAAGTGAGTATTTATGCTTGACTTTTAGGTTTGGGCCCATTGGAGATATATGGGAAGAGATTTCATAACCTAGGAATTGAAAGGCAGCGGCCTGGAGTGACAGGCTCTTATCACTCACAGATTCATTATGTTTGGTAATCTGTTTGGGTTTCTGAGAGGGGTTATCTTTCCCATGTTGGAGTGCTTAAGAGCAGTATGCCACGCCAACTCTAGCCAAAGGAAAGATACCCACAGTACTGCTGCCATAACAAAACAAATTCCTAGCACCTCAGCGGTTGATGGCATTATGCAGGCGGTTCCCTACATTAGATGAACAGTGGTGTATCAGATCTTAAGTGTGTCCTTCCAGAGACCAGCTCCTGCAAGTCCAAGGGCCCCAAGGTGTGAGAGGTGTCAGCACTTGAAGAAATGATAGACAAACTCACAGCAAGGCTGATGGTATGGCTCTAGCTCTCAAGCATCAGACTTTATTTTTATATCATAAGTCACATAATGATTTTTTTCTCACAATAACAAGTCTGTTTTCCATTTTTTCTAATTACAATTTCTTTGATTTTCTTTTTTGTTGTTGTTTTTTTGGTTTTTTTTTTAACTTTTATTTAATGAATATAAATTTCCAAAGTACAGCTTATGGATTACAATGGCTTCCCCCCTACCCCATAACTTCCCTCCCACCCGCAACCCTCCCCTTTCCCACTCCCTCCCCCTTCCATTCACATCAAGATTCATTTTCAATTCTCTTTATATACAGAAGATCAGTTTAGCATACATTAGGTAAAGATTTCAACAGTTTGCACCCACATAGAAACACAAAGTGAAAAATACTGTTTGAGTACTAGTTATAGCATTAAATCACAATGTACAGCACATTAAGGACAGAGATCCTACATGAGGAGTAAGTGCACAGTGACTCCTGTTGTTGACTTAACAAATTGCCAACAAATTGATGGGTGGCATGTACCAATCCCATCTCACTAGTCCCGGTGATCAATTTCTGTTCACAGTTGATCATAATGATAGGACTAAGAGCCAAAGGGAGCACATAAACAAGACTAGTGTCTGCAAATTTCTTTGATTTTCAAGGGCATATTCAGAGCATAGGTTACAATCACAGACAGGTGCAAGATAACAGGTTGCCCACACAAGCCAAGGCCTGGAGCACTGTCCAGCTATGCAGAAATTGGCTACACAAGATAGAACAGTACCTTCCTAATTTAATCTCTACTAGAAGCCCCAAGTTCAAAGCAGGCCTTTAAAAAAAGTAACCCCTCTTTTCAGTTCTTTCTATAACTCTAATTTCTTTTTGTACTTATTTAAAGTTCACTTAGATCTATTCTACAGATTTGATATCCTAACCATTATTGTATTTGTAGCATATATTGAGTTAAAGCTTTAATAACATTTATCTTTGTTTTAGTGGGAAGTATCTACCAGGGAGCCATTGTCTTTTAATTCTTTTCCACAAACAGCTCAAACTTGTGTAAATCATTAACACTTTCTCCTACACTAATATTCTGCTTGATTAAAATATTACAAAGCAATGGACATTTTGTGGGTAATGAGACTAAACATTTTCCCTAAAATTAGGAATACAGCAATCATTAGTGGGACCACCAGGAAGCTCTGGCTTTCTTATGCAGAGTATAGTTCCCAAAAAACCTAATACCACCAAGAGGACCACAGCCATCCTTCTCACACCTTGCTGAGACAGACCTTCTGCTGTGACCTTGTCAACCAGCTGAAGTTGCCCTGGCCTTGGCAATGTCCTGTGCTTAGTGGGGGACTTCCTTGATTCGTTAGGTCAAGGCCATATGGCCACACGATGTCTCCAGAGCGTCACCTCTCTTGAGTGAGGGAAGATGACTAGGTTCCAATTCTGGGATGCTGAGTCCCTTATGTGAATTTGCTGGGTGAACCGAATGTAAAAGGAGGAGCCAAGAAGCGGCAGTATGCTTCTGGGCAGTGTGTGCCTAACCTGGGGTCACTTCAACCGAGGACAAGGACAAGGAAAGGGCGTAGGAGGGGGTTCTGTGCTCACCCTCACAGAACCGAACAGCACACAAAACAGCGAGGGGCCCACTTGCTGAAATCAAAGGGAGATCTCGCCAAGTCCGACACCCTGTTTCTCTCTCAGTCACATTAGGTGCCAGATGTTGCTGTGGATTCGTTCTGAGAGGAGGAGCATGGTGGGGGCAAGAGGTACAGCGTCACCACACAGACCCTGAGAGTCAGGTGAAAGTGGGCCAGAGGCAAGCAGCCCACAGACTCGCTTATTTCAGTTGGTACAGCAGCTTCTATAGCCGAGGCAGCCAATCCAGTCATGGGGCAGTTTATGCCCTAACCAATCACTGCCTGTTGCCAGGCAGGCTCCGTTGCCAGGTGGGTTCTGAAGACATTTTTGAGTAATTGATGCTAGCTTCTCAGCAGCCATCTTGGCATGGCCTTCTCATTCCACCACACCACATGCTCTCACTCTTTGTGAAACCTAAAAAAAATTATCTCATAGAAGTCAAATGTAGAACAGTGGTTTCAGAGGCTGGGGAAGAGTCTGGGAGAGGAGAGTCTGAGAGAGAGATACAATGCAGTGCTCCAGTTTAGAGGAGAATTTCGGGTATTCTGTGGCACAGAATTACCAATAATGTTACCAGTAATGTAGACTGCATATTTAAAAAAAGGTAGAGGAGAGAATTTTGAAAGTTTTCATCATAAGGAAATGATAGGTGTTCAAAGTGATAGATAGTCTAATTACCCAATTCGATCATGACACGATACATCTTTAGAAACTTAACTTTATATCTTACAAATATGTATAATTATGATGTTTCAATTAGAAATAAAACATTTACTTCAAATTGAGGAGCATTACCAGAAGTAAGCAGATAGAGTTCATCATGACAATATGTTAAATTGAAAACTAGAAAAGAACCTTAAAGGCATCAAATTAATGAATAAGTAAAAACAAGGAAATAAGTCCTCATAAGAATTTACCTCTGCCTTCCTTATCTAACCACACTTCATGTAGTTTAAAATTACTAGGAATCCTTACTGTGGTTTAAATTAAAGCATATGATCAGTTGCCAAAAAATAGTAATTTCATCACATTCCACTTTACTTAATTGAAAGCAAATGATTGTATTAATTTTGCACATATTAATTATTTAATCTAAATTTCATACTAAGTAAGAAAAGCCCTGAGTTTCTGTTCTTCAGTTCATGTTGGTGTCTCTCCAATTCTATTTCTAGGAAATAATTGAACTGTTCACTAGATTTATTTCAGTTCATTGAAGGACACTGTACATGCCAAAGTCCAATGCTAATTTCCACAGTGTACTGAGGGCAAGCACACAGGAGGGTAAATCTTTAAATGGATTAAATTTCAACAGCTGAAAGCAACTCTGCTAAATAATTCTCTCTCTGCCTTTACTAAAAGCTATTCTATCTCCTGATCCCAAAAGGACTAAAAAAATGCTGCCATTGCTCTGCTGCAGTGCTGTGGTGGGCCCATAGATGAGACACTGACGTTAGGGTCAACTCAGACTTACAGTGATTTCATGAAAGGGGAAGTTTTCTCCTTTGGAGCTTATCTCTGTAAAATGATTGTGCCTCCCTTGGGAGAAAGCATCACCTTTCACATTCAATGGCTTTTGAGGAGCTCTTAAATCAAGTAGGATGCCTAGGAGGCTGCATTCCCTTCTGATGGCTTTCATTCTTCCCTGGTAATAATCTCCAATATCCTACTGAATAACTTCACTGCAGCCATCCCTAGTCATCACTGCGGGACCCACATCCTGGATAATCACATGGTGTCTGTCAATGCCACTGGGGTCCTCAGCCACAATGCCCTCCTGACATTCTGCATCCCACTAGACTCAAACCTGAGGCCAGAGAAGTGCCATCACTTCACTCATCCACAGTGGCAGGAAGCTACTTCGCCTCAGCTATTGTGATTGAGGTAAGAGACCTTGCTTGGTCCTCCTGAGTACATGACGTGGATGTGTGGAAGGCAACAAACATGATTCAATTCTCCAGTCCCAGTGTAGATTCTGTAGACTGCTCTCCTTCATTCTTTCAGCAAATGGTGATTGTTTATACTTTAATTGCTAGGACATTGCATAGAACCCAAGGTGATGAATTTGAACAACTAAACATGAACCCTATATCACAGAGATAAAATTATTGTGGAGGTGGATGATTAGACAAACAATTGATATACAAGCAGTCTTCAGCAAGTTCATGGAAAATGTGTTTTTGAATAAAACATGCACGGTTGTCAAAACATTTTTACACAAAAATAAGTGTAGTTTTTGATTCATTTTTTTCCATGAACCCTTTTACATATCCTCAAGTGTGAAAACATCTTCTGGGTCACTTGTTCTTAGCTCAGGCTGCAAATCAGACATATCTGTGTTAATCCTAAAACATCTCCATGTTTTGGCTACATGTCAGGGAAACAAAGCAGGGTTGTAATATAAAAAACTTCCTCCTCCATGTTTACAATGTGTGGCAAAGATTGAGAACCACCAAGGTACAGAGTCTTAAGTGAATATAAAAACAGACAAATATAAACTAAACAGTTTAGAATGAGAATTTTTAGAGAAAGCTGTGTTCAAACTGGGAGTTCAATGACACAGGTCATTAAATGTAACTGAGAAAGGCTGGACAGTGTTCCTGCTGGTGAACATGGGCAGGTCATAAGCTGCTGTTGGGCTCTATTGCCTGATTTCTGTCTCTTCCAGTGGACCAGGTATGTGATCATCTGTCACTGAAATCAGTGGTTCTATTCCTCTGCATGACTGGAATGCTGGTGGGAAGCCTCATATGTGTGATCACTCAGACAGCTGAGTGTCTCTAGTTCAGGACCCGCAGTCTGTGGTGTTTTGATGTTATTATGTTCCAGCATTCAATTTACAGCACTGGGGCTGCCTTGAACCTCAGAGATCTAGATACAGATATGAATTCAAGTCCATGTGGTCAGTGCTACTTTGTTGTCATAGAACTCTCTGTATAGTATCTTTGTGCTGGATTTTGAAATGACAGCTCCATCAGAGTGGGGACATTTCAAAGTAGGAATTAGAGGTGACACGTTGATTGAGAAAGGTGAGAACTTAACCACAGGGGAAAGGGGAAAGATGTTCCAATATGAGGGATTCAGCCTGTTCGAAGACACAGAAATGAAGATTAGCATGAAGGCCTTAGTCAGGGGGGTTGTGTGTTAAGTCACTCCTAGACAGCAAGCTTAATAATTCTAGGTTCACAAATTGGTTATGATGTCGCAGTTGCCCCACTGAAATGAATAGGCATTTCCTTAAAACATGTTGGGTGCACAGTGAGGGGATACTGGTGCTGTATTACTGGGTGCTTGTATTATTAATAAAAGGCTAACGGTGATTTTTGCAACTTTAAAAGTAATTAACTTGTCATGAATTTGCCAAGCAAGCAGTTTTGGATATTCCATGTCTGGAAGTGCCCATCCTAGGTGGGCAGGCAGACGAGCATCACCACAACACACGTGGGTCTCCCAAGGCACCACTTACCATATAGAATCATAATGTTATGTTCTCTCAGCTGACTGTGAAGTATGAATGTGCATCTTAAAACATGATTCACCAACTCTGATCATATTTAGACAAAGTCATAGTCAAAGTGGAAGTTCTCTCCTCCCTTCAGAGAAAAGTACCTCCTTCTTTGATGACCTGTTCTTTCCACTGGGATCTCAACCACGGATATCTTTCATTTAGGTCTTTTTTTTTTTGCCAGAGTGTCTTGGCTTTCCATGCCTAAAATACTCTCATGGGCTTTTCAGCCAGATCCACGTGCCTTAAGGGCTGATTCTGAGGCCAGAGTGCTGTTTAGGACATCTGCCATTCTATGGTTCTGCTGTTTATCTCGCTTCCCATGTTGAATCGTTCTATCCCTTTTTGATTCTATCAGCTAGTATTTGCAGACACTAGTCTTGTTTATGTGCTCCATTTGGTTCTTAGTCCTATCATTATGATCAATTATGAACTGAAATTGATCACTGGGGCTAGTGAGATGGCATTGGTACATGCCACCTTGATGGGGTTGAATTGGAATCCCCTGGTATGTTTCTAACTCTACTGTTTGAGGTAAGTCAGCTTGAGCATGTCCCAAAATGGCAGCTCATGACAAGAGCCTAGGGTGATTACTGAGGCCATAAACAAGAGTGTCAATTTGTTAAGTCAACAACAGGAGTCACTGTGCACTTACTCCTCATGTAGGATCTCTGTCCTTAATGTGCTATACATTGAGATTTTTTTTTTTACCTTTTATTTAATGAATATAAATTTCCAAAGTACAGCTCATGGATTACAATGGCTTCCCCCCCAATAAGTTCCCTCCCACCCGCACCCCTCCCATTTCCTGCTCCCTCTCCCCTTCGATTCACATCAAGATTCATTTTTTTTTTTCTTTTTCAAAACTTAAGTACTCGTGCATTTTTTAATTAATATTATGGAATAGTTTTTGTTTCACAGTATTTTCTGTGTAGAACATTGTTAGTTTTATTACTTAAAACATCCTATAATTCTTTTTTTTTTATCTTTTATTTAAAAAATATAAATTTCCAAAGTACGTCTCATGGGTTACAATGGCTTTCCCCCCCATACCGTCCCTCCCACCCACCACCCTCCCCTTTCCCACTCCCTCTCCCCTTCCATTCACATCAAGATTCATTTTCGATTATCTTAGTATACAGAAGATCAGCTTATTATACCTTAAGTAAGGATTTCAACAGTTTGTTCCCACACAGAAACATAAAGTGAAAAATAATAGATGATTTTTTTTAAATGATGATGAAATCAGAGCAGACCTATTGTCATGTTTAATCCCAGTGAGAGTCAAGTTGGGAATTGATAGTTTCTTTTTTTTTTTTTTTAACAGAAGATCAGTTTAGTGTACATTAAGTAAAGATTTCAACAGTTTGCACCCCCATAGAAACACAAAGTGAAATATACTGTTTGAGTACTCGTTATAGCATTAAGCCTCAGTGTACAGCACATTAAGGACAGAGATCCTACATGAGGAGTAAGTGCACAGTGACTCCTGTTGTTGACTTTACAAATTGACACTCCTGTTTATGGCATCAGTAATCTCCCTATGCACCAGTCAAGAGTTTCCAAGGCTATGGAAGCCCCTTGAGTTCTCCGACTCTTATCTTGTTTAGACAAGGTCATAGTCAAAGTGGAGGTTCTCTCCTCCCTTCAGAGAAAGGCACCTCCCTCTTTGAAGACCTGTTCTTTCCACTGGGATCTCACTCACAGAGATCTTTTTGCCAGAGTGTCTTGGCTTTCCATGCCTGAAATACTCTCATGGGCTTTTCAGCCAGATCCGAGTGCCTTTAGGGCTGATTCTGAGGCCAGAGTGCTATTTAGGACATCCGCCATTCTATGAGTCTGCTGAGTATCTCACTTCCCATGTTGGATCACTCTCCCCTTTATTTATTCTATCGGTTAGTGTTAGCAGATACTAGACTTGTTTATGTGCTCCCTTTGACTCTTAGTCCTTTCATTATGATCAATTGTGAACTTAAATTGATCACTTGGAATAGTGAGATGGCATTGGCACATGCCACCTTGATGGGATTGAATTGGAATCCCCTGGTATGTTTCCAACTCTACCAATTGGGGCAAGTCAGCCCGAGCATGCCCCAAATTATACATCTCTTCCCTCTCTTATACCCACTTTTATGTTTAACAGGGATCACATTTCAGTTAATTTTCAACACTTAAGAATAACTGTGTGATAATTACAGAATTAAACCAGTCATATTAAGTAGAACAGACAAAAAAAAAATACTATGAGGGATAATGTATTAAGTTGTCCATTAGCAGTCAGGGCTATGCTGATCAAGTCACCATTTCTCATAGTGTCCATTTCACTTCAGGAGGTTTCCTTTTTGGTGTTCAGTCAGTTGTCACCGATCAGGGAGAACATATGGTATTTGTCCCTTTGGGACTGGCTTACTTCACTCAGCATGATGTGTTCCAGATTCCTCCATTTTGTTGCAAATGACTGGATTTCGTTGTTTCTTACTGCGGTATAGTATTCTAAAGAATACATATCCCATAATTTCTTTATCCAGTCTACCATTGATGGGCATTTAGGTTGGTTCCAGGTCTTGGCTATTGTGACTTGTGCTGCAATAAACATTAGGGTGCAGACCGCTTTTTTCTTTATCAATTTAAACTCCTTTGGGTAAATTCCAAGGAGTGGGATGGCTGGGTCGAACGGTAGGGTTATATTCAGGTTTCTGAGGAATCTCCAGACTGATTTCCATAGTGGCTTGACCAGTTTGCATTCCCACCAACAGTGGGTTAGTGTCCCTTTTTCCCCACATCCTCGCCAGCATCTGTTGTTGGTAGATTTCTGTATGTGAGCCATTCTAACCGGGGTGAGGTGAAACCTCATTGTGCTTTTGATTTGCATTTCCCTGATTGCTAGTGACCTTGAACATTTTTTCATGTGCCTGTTGTCCATTTGGATTTCCTCTTTTGAAAAATGTCTATTGAGGTCCTTGGCCCATCTCTTAAGTGGGTTGTTGGTTTTGTTTTTGTGGAGTTTCTTGATCTCTTTGTAGATTCTGGTTATTAACCCTTTATCTGTTGCATAGTTTGCAAATATTTTTTCCCATTCTGTCGGTTGTCTCTTCACTCTCCTGACTGTTTCTTTTGCAGTACAGAAACTTCTCAATTTGATGCAATCCCAATAGTTGATTTTGGCTTTGACTGTCTGTGCCTCCCGGGTCTTTTCCAGAAATTCTTTGCCTGTGCCAATATCTTGAAGGGTTTCTCCAATGTTCTCTAATAACTTAATGGTGTCAGGACGTAGATTTAGGTCTTTAATCCACGTTGAGTGGATTTTTGTGTAAGGTGTAAGGTAGGGGTCTTGCTTCATGCTTCTGCACGTGGAAATCCAGTTTTCCCAGCACCATTTATTGAATAGACTGTCCTTGCTCCAGGAATTAGTTTTAGATCCTTGATCAAATATAAGTTGGCTGTAGATGTTTGGATTGATTTCTGGTGTTTCAATTCTGTTCCATTGGTCTATCCATCTGTTTCTGTACCAGTACCATGCTGTTTTGATTACAACTGCCCTGTAGTATGTCCTGAAATCTGGTATTGTGATGCCTCCGGCTTTGTTTTTGTTGTACAAGATTGCTTTAGCTATTCGAGGTCTCTTGTGCCTCCATATGAATTTCAGCATCATTTTTTCTAGATCTGCGAAGAATGTCTTTGGTATCTTGATTGGGATTGCATTGAATCTATAAATTGCTTTTGGGAGAATGGACATTTTGATGATGTTGATTCTTCCAATCCATGAGCATGGAAGATTTTTCCATTTTTTGGTATCCTCTTCTATTTCTTTCTTTAAGGTTTTGTAATTTTCATCGTAGAGATCTTTAATGTCCTTGGTTAAGTTTATTCCAAGGTATTTGATTGTTTTTGTAGCTATTGTGAATGGGATTGATCTTAGCAGTTCTTTCTCAGTCATGGCATTACTTGTGTATACAAAGGCTGTTGATTTTTGTGCATTGATTTTATATCCTGCCACTTTGCCAAACTCCTCTATGAGTTCCAATAGTCTCTTAGTAGAGTTCTTTGGATCCTCTAAGTACAGAATCATATCGTCTGCAAAGAGGGATAGTTTGACTTCTTCCTTCTTGATTTGTATTCCTTTGATTTCTTTTTCTTGTCTGATGGCTCTGGCTAAAACTTCCAGAACTATGTTAAATAGCAGTGGTGAGAGTGGGCATCCCTGCCTGGTGCCAGATTTCAGTGGAAATGCTTCCAACTTTTCCCCATTCAATAGGATGCTGGCTGTGGGTTTTTTATAAATTGCTTTGATTATATTGAGGAATGTTCCTTCTATACCCAATTTGCTTAGAGTTTTCATCATGAAAGGGTGTTGAATGTTATCAAATGCTTTCTCTGCATCAATTGAGATAATCATATGGTTTTTCTTCTGCAGTCTGTTAATGTGGTGAATCACATTGATTGATTTGCGAATGTTGAACCATCCCTGCATACCAGGGATGAATCCCACTTGGTCTGGGTGGATGATTTTCCTGATGTGTTGTTGTATTCTGTTGGCCAGAATTTTATTGAGGATTTTTGCATCTATGTTCATCAGGGATATTGGTCTGTAATTTCCTTTCAGTGCTGCATCTTTCTCTGGCTTAGGGATTAAGGTGATGCTGGCTTCATAGAAAGAATTTGGGAGGATTCCCTCTTCTTCGATTGTTCTGAATAGTTTGAGAAGAAATGGGATTAGTTCTTCTTTAAATGTCTGGTAGAATTCAGCAGTGAATCCATCTGGTCCTGGGCTTTTCTTTGTTGGGAGGGCCTTTATTACTGTTTCAATTTCTGTTTCAGTTATGGGTCTATTTATGTTTTCGATGTCTTCATGGTTCAATTTTGGTAGACTGCATGTGTCCAGGAATCTATCCATTTCTGATAGGTTTTCCTGTTTGCTGGCATACAGGTCCTTGTAGTAATTTCTGATGATTCTTTTTATTTCTGTGGTGTCTGTTGTTACGTTTCCTTTTTCATCTCTGATTTTATTGATTTGGGTCTTTTCTCTTCTTTTTTTAGTTAGTTGGGCCAATGGGGTGTCAATTTTGTTTATTTTTTCAAAAAACCAGCTTCTCGCTTGGCTGATTTTTTGTAATGTTTTTTTGGATTCAATCCTGTTAATTTCTTCTCTGGTTTTAATTATTTCTCTTCTCCTACTAGATTTGGGTTTGGTTTGCTGCAGTTTTTCTAGGTCCTTGAGGTGCGCTGAAAGCTCATTTATTTGGTACCTTTCCAATTTCTTGATATAGGCACCTATTGCTATAAATTTGCCTCTCAATACTGCTTTTGCTGTATCCCATAAGTTTTGATATGTTGTGTTGTTGTCTTCATTTACTTCCAGAAAGTTTTTGATTTCTCTTTTGATTTCTTGAATGACCCAGTGTTCATTCAGGAGCATGTTGTTCAGTCTCCATGTGTTTGCATACTTTCTGGGGTTTCCTGAGTTGCTAATTTCCAGCTTCATCCCGCTGTGGTCTGAGAAGCTGCATGGTATGATTCTAATTCTTTTAAATTTGCTGAGATTTGCTTTATGTCCTAGTATGTGATCAATCCTAGAGAAGGTTCCATGCGCTGCTGAGAAGAATGTGAAGTCTGTAGATGTAGGGTTGAAAGTTCTGTAGATATCTGTTAGATCCATTTGGGCAATAGTGTCAATTAAATCTGCTGTTTCCTTGTTGATCTTCTGTCCAGATGATCTGTCTATTTCTGAGAGTGGAGTATTGAAGTCCCCCAGTACTATTGTATTGGAATCTAAATCTCCCTTTAAGTCCCTTAACATATCTTTTAAATAGACCGGTGCCCTGTAATTAGGTGCATATACATTTATAATAGTTACATCTTCCTGTTGAATTGAACCCTTAATCATTATATAGTGTCCCTCTTTGTCTCTCTTAACAGTTTTTGTATTAAAGTTTATTTTGTCTGATATTAATATGGCTACACCTGCTTTTTTTTGGTTTCTGTTGGCATGGAATATCTTTTCCAACCTTTCACTTTCAGTCTGCATGCCTCTTTGTTAGAGAGATGTGTTTCTTGTAGGCAACAAATAGTTGGGTTGTGTTCTGTGAGCCAGTCAGCTAAACGGTGTCTTTTAACTGAAGAATTCAGACCATTAATGTTCAATGTGACAATTGATACGTAGTGACTTTGCCCTGCCATTTTCCCGGAAATATTTTCTAGTATATGCTTTGAGCTTCCCATGCTCTTTTACTGGTAGGTGTTCTTCCTTTCCCTTCTTTCATATTGATGGCCGTGTTTCTGTGTTTCTGAGTGTAGCACATCTTTAAGTATCTTTTGCAGGGCCGGACGAGTGGCCACAAAGTCTTTCAATTTCTGTTTGCTATGAAAGGTCTTTATTTCACCTTCATTCACAAATGAGAGCTTGGCAGGATATAATATTCTGGGCTGGCAATTTTTCTCTCTTAGCACCTGTGCTATGTCTCGCCATTCCCTCCTAGCTTGTAGGGTTTCTGATGAGAAGTCAGCTGTGAGTCTGATTGGAGATCCTCTGAGAGTAATCTGACGTTTCTCTCTTGCACATTTTAGGATCTTTTCTTTATGTTTCACTGTGGTAAGTTTAATTACCATGTGTCGTGGTGAGGATCTCTTTTGGTCATGTTTATTGGGGGTTCTATGAGCTTCCTGTACTAGGATATCTCTGTCCTTCTCCAAACCTGGAAACTTCTCTGCTAGTATCTCACTAAAAAGGCCTTCCAATCCTTTCTCTCTCTCCATGCCTTCAGGAACTCCTAGAACTCGAATGTTGGTTTTTTTAATAGTATCCTGTAGATTCCCAACAATATTTTTTAGGTTTCTAATTTCCTCTTCTTTTCTTTGGTTTGACTGTATGTTTTCCTGTGCTCTATCTTCTAAGTCCGATATTCTCTCTTCTGCTTCACCCATTCTGTTTTTAAGGCTTTCTAATGTGTTTGTCATTTGATCTATTGAGCTCTTCATTTCATTTTGATTTCTCTTGACTATTACACTTTCCTGTTCTACTAGTTTCTGAGTTTCATTTTGACTCTTCCTTAAAATTTCATTTTCACGAGAAAGATTTTCAATCTTGTCCATTAAGGATTTCTGTAGTTCAAGGATTTGCTTTTGAAAACTTCTAAATGTTCTTATCATAAATTTTTTGAAATCCGTATCTTGCATTTCTTCTATCTCATCATCTTCATACTCTTGGCTTGGGGTGTTTTGCTTATTTGGAGGCATCATAGTGTCATCGTTGATCTTGCTCCCTCTATTTCTGTGTTTGTTACTCGGCATAGTTAATTCTTCTTGCGTCACTGTGCGCTTTTTTTTTTTCTTTTTTTTTTTTTTTTATACTGTGTCCGTGTTAAGTGGACTGCCTGCTGTTGGAGGAGCCTTGGAGGCTTGAGATGGGTGCGGCCTGAGAGCTCTGCCTGGTTCTTCCAGGTTAAGGGTGTGCAAAGGTGACACCCTCAGGTTATGTGTGGTAAATCTCTCTCTTTTTATTTATTTATTTATTTTATTTATTCAGGGGGTAAGTAACACTGCAGGGCAGGGCTGTGCAGAATTGATGGTATTTAGCTTCCAGTCTTTGGCTCCTCTGGACTCCCACTGGGTTGCCTAGGCTACTGAATTGTAGTGACTCAGTTCCTTAACTCTCCCCCACTGATATGTAAATCCAAAGAGGAGGCCTGCTCTTTGTCTCTTGGGAATTCTTCAAGTCTGGCAGCCTTGTAACCTTTGCAAGGTTAGGGGGAAGAGAAACCCCGAAGCTTTTTTTTTTCCTTCTTTCCGGTAGTGAGTTTGCTGCACTTTCCGGCCCCCCTCTAGATTCTGACCCCCGTTTCCCCACCAATGTCTCGGGTTATTGAGCTCACCTCCCCTTCCAGCGCCGATGTGTGGACTCGGAGCCCTGAGCGTCTCAAGTCTCCCTGCTGTTTTCTGTGTGGCGTGCACTCTCCTTGGAGCACTGTCGCGCAGACCCTGGGGCTTCTGCGGCTGGGTCCCGCGACTTTGCTTCCGTGTGGTGGGCGACCTTGTTCTCCCAGTAGGTCGTCCGATTCACGCCTGCTCCATTCAGAAGGGTTTCCCCTGCAATTTTTGTTTGGTTCTATTTTCTGCGGCTACCGTAACTCCCCTTTTATTAAACTAAATTTTCCCGGACTATCGGTGCGCGCCCTCACTATTCCGCCATCTTGGCTCCGCCTACATTGAGATTTAATGCTATAACTAGTACTCAAACAGTATTGTCTACTTTGTGTTTCTGTGTGGGTGCAAACTGTTGAAATCATTACTTAATATATGCTAAACTGATCTTCTGTATATAAAGAGAATTGAAAAGGAATCTTGATGTGAATAGAAGGGGAGAGGGAGCGGGAAAGGGGAGGGTTGCGGGTGGGAGGGAAGTTATGGGGGGGAGCCATTGTAATCCATAAGCTGTACTTTGGAAATTTATATTCATTAAATAAACGTTAAAAAAAAACATGATTCATAAGTACTCCAGGGTAGTGTTCATATTGATCACTCTTCTCATGGAGTCCTTGTGATGGCTTAGGATAAAATGCTGATCAATAAGTTTAGATGGCTATAGGATAGGGTGTGTGTGTGTGTGTGTGTGTGGTAGAAATGGCTACAGGGCTATGAAAGAAGAGAGAGTGGAACATTGGAAGAAAGTCTATAAGAGGTGAACTTATAAGCTACACTAAAGATTTCAAACTTATTGAGGTATTTACATTGGTTATTGAAGGATATATGATTGGGGAAGAGTATTATCACAATGATTTTTTATGGCTTATTTATTTTATTTATTTCAAAGGCAGAGTACAGATAGCAGGGGAGTGGAGAAAGATATCTTCCATCCACTGGCTCACTCCTCAAATGATCTGAAATCCAGAACTGGGCCAGGTGGAAGCCAGGAGACAGGGACATCATCTTGGTCTCCCATATAGGTGGCAAGAACCCAGTCATTTGAGCCATCATCTGCTGCCTTTCCAGCGTATACATTAGAAAAGTATTAACTTTGGAAGAATACATAAAGAAATAATTCAGCCAGGGCGGCACTATGGCACAGGGGGTTAACACTCTGGCCTGAAGCGCCGGCATCCCATAGGAGTGCTGGTGCAAGACCCAGCTGCTCCACTTCCTGTCCAGCTCTCTGCTATGGTCAGGGAAAGCAGTAGAAGATGGCCCAACTCCTTGGGCCCCTGCACCCACGTGGGAGATCAGGAAGAAGCTCTTAGCTCCGGGCTTTGGATTGGCACAGCTCCGATGATACTTTTCTAAAACTTTAGAAACCAGCTCCTTTTTGCTTAAAAACACTGTCTTTAAGTAATTACTCATGTCTCCACTTTTGCTAAAACAGTTAAGAGGAGCCAAGCCACTCATACACTGGTTAGAGACATTCAGTCATACATCCAACTTCATCTCTTGTTAAGTTCTACCTTCCACAAAAACTGGAATTGAGCCCAATTTAGCCAAATTCTTTCCCACTCTAATAACAAGGATCACCTCTCCTCCATGGTCCAATGACATACTCCCCATTTATATATGAGGTCTAATCAGAGGGGTCTTTGCCAGTCATATTCCTATCAACATTAGATTCAAGACTAGTAGGCAGATGTCCTAAACAGCACTCTGGCCTCAGAATCAGCCCTTAAGGCATTCAGAAGTTGCTGAAGAGCCCATGAGAGTATTTTAGGCATGGAAAGCCAAGTCATTCTGGGAAAAAAAAGGACCTAAATGAAAGATCTCTGCGAGTGAGATCCCAGTAGAAAGAACGGGCCATCAAAGAAAGAGGTACCTTTCTCTGAAGGGAGGAGAGAACTTCCACTTTGATTATGACCCTGTCAGAGTAAGATCGAAGTCAGCAAACTCAAAAGGCTTCCATAGCATTGGCAACTCATGAATAGAGCCTAGGGAGATTATTAATGCCATAAACAAGGGTGTCAATTTGTTAAGTCAACAACAGGAGTCACTGTGTACTTACACCTCATGTAGGATCTCTGTCCTTAAAGTGCCGTCCAATGTGAATTAATGCTGTAACTAGTACTGAAACAGTATTTTACACTTTATGTTCTGTGTGGGTGCAAACTGATGAAATCTTTCCATAATATATACTAAATCGATCTTCTGTATATATAGATAATTGAAAATGAATCTTGATGTGAATGAAATGGGAGAGGGAGCGGGAGATGGGAGGGGTGCAGGTGGGAGAGAAGTTATGGGGGGAAAAAGCCATTGTAATCCAAAAGCTGTACTTTGGAAATTTATATTTACTAAATAGAAGTTAAAAAAAAAGAAGACTAGTAGGTATTCTCTAAGAAGACTGAGGCTTTTTCTATAGCTCTTCCTTTCTCTTTCTGGGCCCTGGCCAGAATTACCCTTGAAACTACATTCACAGCAATGTAGGCTTTTCCTAGTATGCACCTCAAAACTCTTCCAATCTCTGCCCACTACCCAGTTTCAAAGCTGGTCACACAATCTGAAGTATCTGTTTAACAGCTGGCTCTCAAGTATTCTAGACAAAGTCATGAAAAGATGACTAATACAGTATGCATTAATTGATGAATGAGTCAAGAAAATGTGGCCTATAGATACAATGGGATATTTTTCAGCCATAAAAAAGAATGAACTCCTGACATTTTCAGCAAAATGAATGGAATTGGATAGCATCACACAAAGTGAAATAGGCCAGACCAAGACAGATTTCTCATGTTCTTTCCCCTACGTTGAACTTCAAAGAATGGAAGATCAGAACTTAGGATAGTGGTAACTAGAGGCTGGAGGGGTGACAGAGAGGGGACTGAGGGAGGTTGAATAATTGAATCTAAAACACAATCAGATGGAAGTAACCTGTGCTAGTATTCCATAGCACAGTGGGGTGACTGCGGTTCAAAATAATGTATTATATGCCATATAAACAACTGCAAGAGAGGAGCCAGTAGGCTCCAAGCAGAAAGAAAAGGAAATAAAAGGGTATTTGCCCTACTTGATTTGTTTATCCTGTGTATGTGTGCTGTAATATTACACTGTGCCCCCCTCAAATGTTCAACCATGGCATGGTAATCATAAATTTTTAAAAATAAAATATTATCTGGCCGGCACCACAGCTCAATGGGCTAATCCTCCAGCTGTGGCACCGGCACACTGGGTTCCAGTCCCAGTCGGGGCACCAGATTCTGTCCTGGTTTCCCTCTTCCAGGTCAGCTCTCTACTATGGCCCGGGAGTGCAGTGGAGGATGGCCCAAGTGCTTGGGCCCTGCACCTGCATGGGAGACCAGGAGAAGCACCTGGCTCCTGGCTTCAGATCAGCGTGGTGCACAGCGTGCCAGCCGTGGCAGCCATTGGAGAGTGAACCAACGGCAAAGGAAGACCTTTCTCTCTGTCTCTCTCTCTCACTGTCCACTCTGCCTGTCAAAAATAAAATAAAATAAAATATTATCTCAAAAACAAAGGGAGGGAGGGAGGGAAGGGAAGGGAAGGGGAGGGGAGGGGAGAGGAGGGGAAGATGTGGGGGAAGGGCTGGTGGGTTTCAGGGAAGAAGAGAATATTATATTCTTAGAATCAAACCTATGAACTACATTGATTCTCTTCTCTTTGTACTAAGATCACACTCATGTGAAAAAAAATCATTTAAAAAAGAATAAAATGGTAAAAGACAGAAATTGACCTTAGGTACAGCCTTGCTGCATAATGTCCTTTCTAACACGCTCCAATAGAAATGAATATTTGTATCATTGCTTTTCCATGTTTGATCCTTGAACTCTCTTTCTATTTGCTTAAGACAACCTCTGTGTGCTTGACTCAGAAATCCTCAATAGAAGCTGTTCCACAGGAGATAATCCTGAAACTAAGTGAGACCCTGTCTACAGAATGAAGTCATAAGTTTTATTTGTTTTATTTATAAATTTCTTCTTCCCTATTTCTATCCTGTGTGCCCTCTGGCATTTAGGTATTGATTAGTCTATAGTCCCACAATTGTGCAATATTTTTAAAACTATAATTACATATTTATTCTCTCCCAGAAATCATCTTTCTGCACACTTGCACCCACCCCTTCTTCTATCTGTGAATCAGTCCTCACTATTCAGGTGCCCAAAATATCCATGGAAGAGAAAGCAGCATCAGGTTCAATGTTGACCTAATGTGGCTTAGAGGCCACATGTTCTGTTTCTCTTCCACAGTGCACTGTGTATCTGCCATATGTGTGTCTTAGGGCATCAAAGGGCAGTTAGCTATGTAACTGTAGCTCAATGGTGAGTGCTCCAGGAACTCATCACATGACTGCTTCAAGGGCAAGCACAGAAAAATAGGTTAAATGACTGAATCAACAATCCTGGGAAAATAAGCCTTCTTGAGTTTAGATTGCTTCCTTCTTTGCCCCACAAGCCTGTCTTGCCCTCTCTTTTCAAGAAACTTGGGGGGCCGGTGCTGTGGCATAGCAGGTAAAGCTGCTGCCTGCAGTGCCAGCATCCCATATGGGCACCGGTTCAAGTCCTGGCTGCCCCTCTTCTGATCCAGCTCTCTGCATGGCCTGGGAAAGCAGCAGCAGATGGCCCAAGTCCTTGGGCACCTGCACGCACATGGAAAGACCCAGAAGAAGCTCCTGGCTCCTGGCTCCTGATCAGCAAAGCTCTGGCCATTGTTGCCAGTCAGGGTGTGAACCAGCAGATGGAAGACTTCTCTCTCTCTGCCTCTCCTTCTCTCTGTGTAACTCTGACTTTCAAATAAATAAATAAATAAATCTTCAAAAAAAAGAATTTCATAGACCAACAGGCAGTGATTATACCACATCTCAGTTTGCTTTAACTCGGGAGTTTAAAAACTAATTTTCAATCAAAATATAGTAGTGAATAGGTAAGACTCTCAGTTCTTTCCCCCAAAATATTATAAAGTAATTAAGTCTCAATATGAAATCTTTCATATTTTACTTTCTAGAAATGACTGAAGACTATATAGCAGGCATATTTTAGTTTATGGAGAAAGATGGTTCACAAATCAGTGTCCAATGCTGATTTCATGGGCTACTGAAAGCACGGTCATTTGCACAGTAGCCCTTTAAGCAGATTTAATTCTCAACTGTTGACTGCATTCCTAAAAATACTCCATATCTGTGACTTTACTGAAAACATCTCCCTGCCTGACCCCTGTGCAGGCCAGCCGCACCAGTTGAACAGAACCTGAAGGAGGGAGTGGGAATGAAAAGAGGGACAAGGGCACAGAGAATGGAGCTAAGACAAAAAGGCTGATCAAGGGTCGTTTATTCTAATGTCTCGGTGGTATTTATACATAACCAGCTGCAGAACAAAGAAGCACAAAAGATAACAACATATGTAAGCAACTTATCAAGGCCTCTGGTAGCACAGATAATTTTAACAGAGTATTCTTGATCATCATCCTCCTTTAGGATGGGAGTATGTGACTTTCTTATCCTAGGAATTCCACAAGCCAAGATTGGCCTTGATTTGTCCAAAAGCTACCTACATCTCCCCCTTTTTTATTTGATTGAGAATAGCCTCTGTCTTAGGTTGCCCTCAGTCATCTCTGTCCTTACCCATCATGCTGAGTGTCTTACCCATCTTTGAGTACCATTCCAGCTTGGCATTAAGTAAAAATCTTGGACGGAGGAAATGTATGACCAAATAACAATTATCTTGATTACAAAGGAGGTTTGATATGGAGTTTAAAATGATGAATCTCGGTCCAAACAGACTGTAGTGAAGCTAGCATAAGTTGCAGAACACACGGAAAACATCCCATACAAAGTAGGAAAAGCAGTAGTGGTCCAGCCAGCATTAATAACCAATGAATCCATTGAAACCCTCCAAATGATAGGGGGTTGGTAATGAACATATGCTGCATTTCACTCTTAAGCTTATCAATAACAGACTCTATATTTGGCATTTTGTTACTAATGTTACAAACAACATCCCCCAGGCACAGATTCACAGCTTATATGATCTTTTAACAGCAAATAATTGATAGCTGCATGGTTTAAGAGTATTCCTGAGCAAACTTGATCCAATTCTTCAGCTATATTGGATAGCGCAGTAGCAGTAAGATTGATTGTTTTGGTCACCAAACATGCAAGTGTTCGCAGTCCATGATTATTTCCATAAGCCAATCCAGGAACTCCTACTAGCGATATATCCATGTTAAAAGCAGTGTCATCTCCAATTAGGATGACATTATCATCACAGTTCTTGGGTAATGAGTGTGGCTGTCATATTTTCGGAAATACAGATGTCAGCATCGGGGCCACACGGCTCAATGAGCAGTTGTGAAAATCATCAGGGGCTAATGATATAAAAGCAAATTGGCTCCATAAAAATACCCATCCCTTAGGGGCCCATGTCCCATACCAGTACCGGATCAGATCCATTCTATTGATTGGTGATAGGATCCCTCCATTTCACCATTGTTCTTTTTGTAGCTATTTGTGGATACCAGTGTTGATCAGCTGCAGAACAACCATCTTTATCCAATGTGAGAAAATTTAAAATGAATAAAGCATGTGAGAGCCATTTGTTAGGAGAATGGGCAAGAACCCTAAAACTCCCCCTTTTTTATTTTATTTAAACACTGTTTTACAAGGTATTATGTGCACATTCAACATTGCCTTGGCCTTGAGGATTATAGGGAATGTCAGTGACATGAGATATAGAAAAGGTTGCACAAAAAGTTTTAAAAGAGGCAGAAATATAAGCAGGTCCATTATCCGTTTTAATCTGCTTTGGAGTTCCTAGGGAAGCAAAAGCTTGCAAGCAATGGGCAATAACATGTTTTGTAGCTTCACCTGTATGTAAGGAAGCAAAAATAAATCCAGAACAAGTATCAATAGGCACATGTATATATTTTTGTTTACCGAATTCCATGAAGTGGGTGATAACCATTTGTCATAGTTGATTGGGGAATAAACCAAGAGGATTTATTCCATAATGAGGTACTGATAACTAGATGGAGCAAGTAGAATAGGATTTTACAATTTGTTGAGCTTGTTCTTGAGTAATTTAATGTTTTAAACGTAATGTATGAGCATTTAAATGATGTAAAGCATGATCTTTTGTTGCTGTATCAATAGAATATATGCATAGAGCAGAATCTGCCAAATGATTGCCCTCTACCAAAGGTCCAGGAAGATTGGAATGTACTCGGATATGACCTATAAAGAAAGGGCAGGTATGCTGTCAAATGACAGTGCAAATACAAGAAAACAAAGGAGAAGCAGCAGAGGATTCAGGAAAAATTGAACAATTTTCTAATTGTGGCACCAATAGGAACACATATTTGCTATCAGTATATATGTTAACTGCTACATCCAAAGCAGACTGCAATGCAGGTGCAACAGCAGCTAATTCAACTAGCTATAGAGATGAAAAGAGGGTGTTAATAACTGTACGGTGACCATTATGAATTACAGAGGCTCAACCAGTGTTAGAACTGTCAGTAAATATCAAGGCAGCATTTTTAATGGTTGAAAGCTTGCATTTTGTGGGAATACACAGGGATGTTGTCATAAAAATTGTATTATTTTATCTGCAGGATAGTTATTATAAACTTGTCCTGAAAAAGAAGCTAATGCAAGAGGCCAGTCTTCAGTAAATGACAGGAGCCAATTTAGCTGTTTGTTAGTGTATGGTTGACATATACATGTCGGCTCTGTTCCAAATATCTTTCTAAATTCTAATCTCCCTTTAGCTATAATCTCAACTATTACATTGTAATATGGTACAACATTCTTTTTAGGGGTAGCCTGTAAATATATCAAAAGTAAAGGAGCCTCTTGCCACAAAAGAGTGGTGGATAAATAATCTGTAACCAAAATAATAAGAATTAAAGGCTGATTATAATCAATATAAGGGGCCGGCGCCATGGCTCAATAGGCTAATCATCCGCCTTGCAGCACCAGCACACTGGGTTCTAGTCCCATTTGGGGCACCGGATTCTGTCCCAGTTGCCCCTCTACCAGTCCAGCTCTCAGCTGTGGCCCAGGAGTGCAGTGGAGGATGGCCCAAGTGCTTGGGCCCTGCACCCACATGGGAGACCAGGAGAAGCACCTGGCTCCTGGCTTCAGATCAGCATGGTGCGCCGGCCGCAGTGCACTGGCCACAGCAGCCATTGAAGGGTGAACCAACGGTAAAGGAAAACCTTTTTCTCTGTCTCTCTCTCTGTCTCGCTGTCCACTCTGCCTGTCACAAATAAAAAAAATAATCAATATAAGAAACAAAGCTCTGAGATAAAGCTTGTACCTTTTCCAAGGCCAGCCGTGCTGCGGGAGTAAGCACTCGTTGGGAGGTAGGGGAACTATCTCCCTTTAGGATATCGAATAAAGGTTTAAGGTCTCCTGTTGTAATGTGGAGATGTGGACGAAGCCAATTAATATCCCCTAGAAGTTTTTGAAAATCATTTAAAGTCCGTAAAGAATCCAATTGTAAAGTAACTTTTTGTGGAAGTATTTTTCATGGGTATAATTTGAAGCCTAGATATTGATAAGGATATTGAAGTTGCATTTTTTCAGGGGCTATAATAAAACCAAAGACAGATAACTATTCTCTCATTTCTGTCAAACATTGTATAACCAGAGATTTCTCGGGGCCAGCTATCAAAATACCATTCATACTGTATAATATATAAATTGTTATATATTCCACAAATTCTCTGAAGAGTGGTATCAATGAATTGTTGGCACAAAGTAGGACTATTCCCAAAGGGACAAATACCATATGTTCTCCCTGATCGGTGACAACTGACTGAACACCAAAAAGGAAACCTCCTGAAGTGAAATGGACACTATGAGAAATGGTGACTTGATCAGCATAGCCCTGACTGCTAATGGACAACTTAATACATTATCCCTCATAGTATTTTTTTTTGTCTGTTCTACTTAATATGACTGGTTCAATTCTGTAATTATCACACAGTTATTCTTAAGTGTTGAAAATTAACTGAAATGTGATCCCTGTTAAACATAAGAGTGGGAATAAGAGAGGGAAGAGATGTATAATTTGGGGCATGCTCGGGCTGACTTGCCCCAATTGGTAGAGTTGGAAACATACCAGGGGATTCCAATTCAATCCCATCAAGGTGGCATGTGCCAATGCCATCTCACTACTCCAAGTGATCAATTTCAGTTCACAATTGATCATAATGAAAGGACTAAGAGTCAAAGGGAGCACATAAACAAGTCTAGTATCTGCTAACACCAACCAATAGAATAAATAAAGGGGAAAGTGATCCAACATGGGAAGTGAGATACTCAGCAGACTCATAGAATGGCGGATGTCCTAAATAGCACTCTGGCCTCAGAATCAGCCCTAAAGGCACTCGGATCTGGCTGAAAAGCCCATGAGAGTATTTCAGGCATGGAAAGCCAAGACACTCTGGCAAAAAGATCTCTGTGAGTGAGATCCCAGTGGAAAGAACAGGTCTTCAAAGAGGGAGGTGCCTTTCTCTGAAGGGAGGAGAGAACCTCCACTTTGACTATGACCGTGTCTAAACAAGATAAGAGTCGGAGAACTCAAGGGGCTTCCATAGCCTTGGAAACTCATAACTGGTGCATAGGGAGATTACTGATGCCATAAACAGGAGTGTCAATTGGTAAAGTCAACAACAGGAGTCACTGTGCACTTACTCCTCATGTAGGATCTCTGTCCTTAACGTGCTGTACACTGAGGCTTAATGCTATAACGAGTACTCAAACAGTATATTTCACTTTGTGTTTCTATGGGGGTGCAAACGACTGAAATCTTTACTTAATGTACACTAAACGGATCTTCTGTAAAAAAAAAAAAAAAAAAAGAAAGAAATTATCAATTCCCAACTTGACTCTCACTGGGATTAAACATGACAATAGGTCTGATCTGATTTCATCATCATTTAAAAAAAATCATCTATTATTTTGCACTTTATGTTTTTGTGTGGGAGCAAACTGTTGAAATACTTACTTAAGGTATACTAAGCTGATCTTCTGTATATTAAGATAATCGAAAATGAATCTTGATGTGAATGGAAGGGGAGAGGGAGTGGGAAAGGGGAGGGTTGTGGGTGGGAGGGACGGTATGGGGGGGGAAGCCATTGTAACACATGAGTCGTACTTTGGAAATTTATATTCATTAAATAAAAGATTAAAAAAAAAAAAAAACAAAGTAGGACTATTGGCCATTCCCTGAGGTAAAACCCTCCATTGATATCTTTTTATGGGTTCTTTAAAATTTACGGATGGAACATTAAAGGCAAATCAGGGGCAATCTTTTGGATGTAAGGGTATTGTATAAAAACAATCTTTTAGATCTATGACCATAATATAGGAGTCTCTTGGAATAGCAGTAGGCAGTGGCAGACCTGTTTACAAGGCCCCCATAAGTTCCATAGTAGCATTAACTGTTCTAAGGTCCTGAAGCAACCACCATTTTCCAGATTTCTTTTTGATAACAAACTAGGACTATTTCAAGAAGAATTAGAAGGAACTATATGTCCTGCTGTTAATTGTTCCACTAATATCTGTGTAGCATTTATCTTTTCCTGCAGTAAAGGCCACAGATCCACCCACACGGGATCATCTGATTTCCATTTTATTTTTTCCGCATGGGGCACAGGTTGATCAGTGGCCATCAAGGGAAACCTAAACTCCTTCAGTCAGGATTAACAGTTAAAGTGATAGGAGATGTAATGCCTTGTTGTTGTTTACCTAAACGCTTACCTGGCAAGTGACCCTGTTGAAGCATATTAGTGGTAACAACTTCATTTGGACTACACGTTAAATCCCCCTTTTCTGTTAAAACATCTCACCCCCAAAGGTTAACAGGCAGTCCTTCTAAAATATATGATTGAAATGTGCCTGTATTGCCTGCTTCATCTTCCCATTGTAACAACTCTGAACTTTGTTCTAGTCCCTGACTCTGACCAATACCTCACCATTGAGTCATGGTAATTTCCTTTTTCCAATTTTTGGGCCAGTTTGTTGCTGAAATAATGGAGACATCAGCTCCAGTATCTAAAAGACCCATGAATAATTTTCCATTTAGTTTTAAGGAAAATACTGGTCAGTCCTTAGTTATGGGTTGTATCCAATAAGCATCCGAAGACCCAAAACCTCCTTCCCCATGGGAATCTGCCAATATGGCTCCAAATAAAGCAAGAAGAAGGACCAGCTGAGCAATACGCTGTCCTGGAGAAAGTGTGACAATTGTACCATTAGCTTGTGCCATAGTTTTAATTTTTCCCATGAAATCTTCATCTATAACCCCAGGGAAAACTTGTAATCCAGCCATAGTAATGCCTCTTCTTCCTAACAAAAACCCAAAAAATCCCTTAGGTAGCGGCCCACTGATCCCTGTAAGGAGGGCCTGAGGTCCCATTTCGGGGGTGAGGACTGTGTAGGAGGGGGTACTGAGGTCCAGTCCTGTGCTCCCCCTAGTGGTTCACTGCAAGGTACTGACTGATTTAAGGTGTTTGGTTGAGGAACAAACATCATGGCCCCAAAGATTTGTTGGTTTTGTTGGGATGGGGCCTGGGGCTGGCCCTGCATCTAGTTTTTTGAATTTTGTTTTTTTAATGAATTATCTTTTTTATCAGTTTTGGAGTGATATTTATTGGCCCAATACCTTTCCCTTTTGCACCAGGGACAAATCCCAGGAAGAGTCTTATTTTGATTTTTAACTTTTGGACAACTTTCTTTTACACATGTCCCTGTTGCCCACATTCATAACACCCTCATTTATCAGGCATAGCCCCCCTTGATGATTTTTGTAATGACATACCATGCAGAGTGGCAGGTCCTGAATGTCCTGTTTTTAAGTGAATCCATTTTGCTAATCCCTCATCTAAGGGACTGTCACAGAACACCTCAGCCACAGTAGCCAATCAATCTATGTTTGCATTGTACTTATATTTTGTAGAATTTACAGTACTGTGGGCATTACTAGGCAGTCCTCACACAGCACCAGAAAAAGATCCCTACTGAGAATCAAACATCATCAGTAATCATCACGGGCATATTTAATGTTCAGTTTGTGTGTTCCCCCGGGATGAAACAGCAGCAGCAGAGGCTTGCTCCAACTCCCTCTTAAAGCCCCCAAGGACAAGGGTGGCTCACTGCCAAGATTTTAGGCAAGCAGTGTCCCCCGTCTTGGATCTTGGCCAGAGAGCCGAGATATGAGGCATGCCCACCTGTTTATCAGAAACATCCCTTTATCCTCCTCCCCGGGAACTGGCCAGGCTCCCAAGGAGTAAGAGAAGGTCATCCAGCAGACAAGTTACTTGTTTATGAGAGCCAAACCTAGATACACGCCTCTCCATTCCAAAATTCTGTCCTTACATTTGGTCCTAAGATTGCATTGAGGTGTAGGCATAATTATTAACATGGGCTCATTGCATCATAATAATACAATACAAATTTTTATACAAGTATACATCCAGTAATCAAACACAATAATATTCAATGTGTTTTAAGGATAAATTGAAACATATCTGAGGGGGAATTAGCCTCTTATTATCTGTAGTTGTTACATTTTTATAGGTTTGTGAAATCTTAACCATTTGCAGCATATTTTGATTTACATTCTTTTGTAAGGCAAACCAATCATAATATGCCCAAGCATTCCTATCAATAATAGGGGTAGAGCTAGTACATAATACAAAAACAGAATGGGTAGTATTGAATTCAGTGATGGAAGAATTACATTGTTTTACTCTAGTCCGGACACTTTGTCACCACAATTTCTCATTTCACATAGTAATATTAACTTTACAACAGGTAACATTTACTCCAAATGAAATATTCAAATGCAGGGTGGGGGTATCCAATGTACACTGACCTACACTTTCCATTCCCAGTGTTCTTCATCCACAACACCCTCTTCTCCGAGCCTCTTCTATTTTTTCCTGTAGAAAACTTACAGCATCCTGAAGTAGTGTTTTATCTGTTTGCCGAACCAGAGTCTCCTTAATAAGAGACCATAGAGAAAATGTAATTACTGGCAGAGATTCCAGCCCACATTTTTGCAAATGCGCATTTAAATCTTTTTTGAGCAAATCCCAATGTTGTTCATCCATGACTCCTTCTGCAAACCAAGGACTGACTATTCCTATGGCATCAATGAACTGTTCTATGGTTCGCTTTTTAACCCTATTCCCTGTGTCTGTAATAGAGTCTTTATAGCCTTTATCATGGCTTGTTTACCTTGTTCTTGTCCCATAATTCCCCTTTCACACCTTATCCGAGGCAAGCGGAATTGGGTATTTACCGTCTTCCTCTCATTATTCTGTTGTTGCTGCAGCCTTTATGGCGGCGTTCCTCACTTCTGTCCCTCGTATTCAGGTGTCTGTTCAGGTGCCACTTGTGTGGGCCAGCTGCACCAGTTGAACAGAACCTGAAGGAGGGAGTGGGAATGAAAAGAGGGACAAGGGCACAGAGAATGGAGCTAAGACAAAAGGGCTGATCAAGAGTCGTTTATTCTAATGTCTCGGTGGTATTTATACATAACCAGCTGCAGAACAAAGAAGCACGAAAGATAACAACATATGTAAGCAACTTATCAGGGCCTCTGGTAGCACAGATAATTTTAAGAGTATTCTTGACCATCATCCTCCTTTAGGATGGGAGTATGTGACTTTCTTATCCTAGGAATTCCACAAGCCAAGATTGGCCTTGATTTGTCCAAAAGCTGCCTACAGACCCCAAAAGGATTTGGGGAAATGGTTTTCACAGTCCTGTTATGGGGGTGAGATGAGGCTTGTTAAAGAGGTGTTAGCAAGATCAATGTGAATTTTGTGACGTTATGTGAAAGGATTATCCCCCATTTGATCAATTCTCACATAGTCATTGTTTCTTTTCTTGGAGAAGACCTATTCGACTTCAGTGCCTTCTACAAGCTACTGAATGAAGCTGGAGGCCTGGGAAAATTCCAGACCCTTCAAATGGCTTTTCTTATACTCTCCAATGCCCTAGTGTATCCACATAATCTACTAGAGACCTTCACCGCAGTGTCCCAGGTCATTGCTGCTGGTCTGCCAATGGCACGGAGCTCCTGCAGGACGCCCCCTGGAAAATCTCCACCCCACTGGACTCACACCTGAAGCCAGGGAAATGGCAGCATTCATCCATCCCTGATGGCAGCACCTGCTTGTGAATGGGGCATTCTCTAACACCAGTGGGCCAGTCAAAGAGCTGTGTGTGAACGACTGGGTGTATGATCAAAGCTACTTCCCCTCCACTGCACTGACTGGTCTAAGGACTTGATTACGCACTCTGCTTATCTGAACCAGCTGTCAAGACACACAAAAGGAGCATGCTTCAAGCCTTCATGTGCTGTAGCCAGCTAACATCAACCTTTCTGCAAATACTGATTACTTGGATTATTTATCTATTAAATACCAGCAACTGTAGAGCTAACAAGGCTTGGGGACTAAATATAGACATCAATTTTACTATCACAGCACTTTTATTCTTTTGTAAAAATATTTATTTATTCATTTATTTGTAAGAGTTACAGAGAGGGCCAGTGCCACAGCTGAATAGGCTAATCCTCCGCCTGTGGCACCAGCACACCGGGTTCTAGTCCCGGTCGGGGCACCAGATTCTGTCCCGGTTGCCCCTCTTCCAGGCCAGCTTCTGCTGTGGCCCGGGAGTGCAGTGGAGGATGGCCCAAGTGCTTGGGTCCTGCACCCCATAGGAGACCAGGAGAAGCACCTGGCTCCCGGCTTCGGATCAGCACAATGTGCCGGCCACAGCACACTGGCCGCAGCAGCCATTGGGGATGAACCAACGGAAAAGGAAGACCTTGCTCTCTGTCTGTCTCTCTTACTGTCCACTCTGCCTGTCAAAAAAAAAAGTTACAGAGAGGGAGAGATGGAGAAAAATCTTCCATCCACTTGTTCACATCCAAATGGATGAAACAGCCGAGGCTGGGCCAGGCAGAAGCTGGGAGCCAGGAATTCCAACCAGGCCCCCGACATGGGTGGCAGTGGTCCAAACATTTGGGCCATCTCCTCAAGTACATTAGCAGGAAGCTAGATCAGAAGCGGAGCAGTTGGGACTCAAACTGGTGCCCATACGGAATACCAGCATTGCAGGCAGCGGCTTATCCTGCTGTGCCACAACACCAGCCTAAAGCTTTTATTCTTAAGTGTATCAATATTAAATAAGTATATCATATAATATATAATCATTTTTATGCAATGTCTGGAAAACATTATACTAGGTCAGTAGTACAGTACAAATTAGAAGTATGGGGATATTGATAAAAATCTTCATTTCCTGGCTGAATTTCAGATCAGTCAAATGACAAGATCTGGAGGAGAAATTCAAGCAACCACAATCAAAATTTTCTGAAGTGATCCTAATGTGATAAAAATTTTAAGAACAACTGAACCTTGAAATGCTAAGTGAATACAAAGAGATGATCCTAATATAACCTACAGGATTAGAGTAGGCTTCCTATAGAAATAACATTTAAGCTGAGAACTGAATTATTCAGCTTAGCAAGTTCAGGAAAGAAAATTGGTGGCTTGAGTATAAAATTGAAAAGTAAATTCTGAATGTGTTTTTAAATGATTGGAACGTTATGTGGTGAGAAAGATCATAGAACATTTGAATATCAGGAAGTAGTTCAACATTTCTGACACATAAGATACCAGAAAGTTGTAGGAAAGTAGCTGGAGATGAGGCTGGAAAGGGGCTTGGTTGCAGCAAAATTTGCAAGCCCTGTTAAAAAAAAGTACCTGGAGCTGTTCGTAACTGAGAGGTTCTCATCAGCTGTACAATGGGATCTGGTACGTGAATCTCAGGTAATGAAATCAATGTAACTTGGGGGCCAGTGCTGTGGTGTGAAAGGTTGAGCCTCAGCCTGCAGCTCTGGCATCCCACATGGGCACTGGTTCAATTTCTGGCTGCTCCATTTCCAATCCAGCTCTCTGCTAATGTGCCTGGAAAAGCAGCAGAGGATGGCCCAAGTGCTTGGGTCCCTACACCCATGTGTGAAACCCAGAAAAAGCTCCTGATTCCTGGCTTTGGTTTGGCCCAGTTCCAGCCATCACAGCCGTATGGAGAGTGAACCAGCAAATGGAAGATTGATCTCTCTCTCCTCTCCAACTCTGCCTTTCAAATAAAATCAATAAATCTTTTAAAAATGTAATTCAATTCCTATTAGGCCTGGAATACTGATGGGAAGCCTCACATGAGATCTTTTCCTACAGAAGAGTGTCTCTATCTATAGCTCTCCTTACTCCAATATGTTTTCATCAATGCATAATTTATTCTTCAAATAAGCAGCCTTTATCAAGTTCCAAATCTACAATTACATACTGTGTTGGGTATTGGAACTTGGTTCAGAATTTGATAGATAAGAAAACAGAAAATTTGGGTTGGCGCTGTGGCAAAGTAACTTAAGCCTCCACCTGTGGCGCCAGCATCCCATATGGGCATCGGTGCCTGTCCTGGCTGCTCCTCTTCTGATCCAAATTCCTGCTACAGCACTTGGAAAAGCAGTGGAAAGTGGCCCAAGTCCTTGGACCCCTGCACCTATGTAACAGACCCAGAAGAAGCTCCTGGTTCCTGGCTTCAGATAGGCCCAGCTCCAGCCATTATGGCTAACTGGGGAGTAAACCAGCTGATGGAAGACCTCTGTCTGTCTCTGTCTATCCCTCTCTTCTGTCTGTAACTCTGCCTTTCTAATAAATAAATCTTTAAAAAAGAAAACAGAAAATTATAGTCAGTATGGCAAGGGTGACACTGTCACCAAGGAATGTTGCATACATGACAGAGAAAGGGCATCTCCTTCAGAGTTGGGGAGGTTTCACGATAGGATTTACAGATGAGGTACCATCACATTTCACTCAGAAAGATGAGATGGAGCTACCAGTGGGAATTAAGAAGTTTTTTCAAGGTGAGATTCAGCCTGTTTGAAGACACAGCTGTGGAGAAAAATTCTGTAGGACTTGGAGTGTTCAATACCTTCTTCAATCTGGTAGCCACATCATAACTGGTCCCACATGTTGGACAGCCATTCCTATAAAACCTGTGATGAATGTAGCAAGGCTGCACTGTGGTGTTTCATAAACTGTGCTTGTAACCTGGATGTTTGATATTTATACACTATCATAGTTTGTGGTGTGAGGATTGGAGTGTCCTACACCTGGATTGGCCCTTTTTGAAACAGGCAGGCATCCACTCTCACTACCCAAGTATGCCATACACAAGGGAAATGAGAGACCATCCACCAGCCCAAGACCATCTGATGTCTCAGGGGAAAACTGTGGCTATAGAATGCACATAGAACTCATAAAAGCATCAGAATTGTAGGAAGGTTCTAATAGGAGTTGGTAAGAGGAAATTATGGTGAAAAGTTAAATGAGATCTAGGAGAAACTTATATAGGATAATATAAGTATTTGATACTCATTATAAAACTAAGAGGAGACACTGAAATATTTTATGTACAGGAGGACATGATTATATTAATATTTTGGGAATATCAAAATTACTCATGATGTCTTAAAACTGGAAAGACTGGGGCTGGTGCCATGGCACAGCAGGTTAAAGCCCTGGCCTGCAGTGCTGGCATCCCACATGAGCGCCGGTTCGAGTCCTGGCTGCTCCTCTTCCGATCCAGCTCTCCGCTATGGCCTGGGAAAGCAGCAGAAGATGGCCCAACTGCTTGGGCCCCTGCACCCACGTGGGAGACCCAGAGGAGACTCCTGGCTCCTGGCTTCAGATCAGCTCAGCTCCGGCTGTTGTAGCCATCTGCGGAGTGAACCAGCAGATGGAAAACCTCTCTCTGTCTCTCTCTGTAACTCTTTCAAATAAATAATAAAATAAATATTTAAAACTGTAAAGACCTAAAAGTCCATAAAAAGACAAGAACTATTCATATAATTGATTTTTCACAGCAAAGTGAAGTAACACTATTCTATACAGTGACATGAATGAATATTAAAATCCTTATGTTGAACAAAGCAGGTTCAATGCCAATGCTTTTTACATACTATAAAATTCCACTTACAGAAAGATCAAAACAAGCCGACCACTATCTTCTGGCAAAGTTTGTTTCAGTCTGTTTTCTGCTCTGCAACCACTGTCAACAACGGACCATGCTCTCTCAGTGTCCTCCCAAACTGAACTAATGTCCAGTGAGAACCAAGGGGATGATTTAGAAGATCTGTAACCAGAACTGCAATTAGAACTCGGCTTCACCCCTTGGGCCCTAGGGTAGTTAATGTGTCTACATCCCACCACCAGTTTCCCTCTCTGGCTCAGAATCTCCCCGGCACTCTTAACTCCATTCCAGTATGAAGCTTGTCTGAACTCCTTGAATCTCTCCTCTCGCCTGTTTGTGCCAATAGCTACCCTGCAGTCTCCACAGGTGGATGCAATCACTCTAACTTGCTTATTTGCACCAAAAGCTATCACCTGAGAGCCACTTCCTTCTACTGGGCCATTGGTGCTCATGTGCACACAGTCCAAACTAATGAAGGAAATATGAGAATGCCACTACCATGCAGCAACCAGCCACGATGAGGAGTCAGGCTTTGGAATCAGATTAGACCCCGTGCTTAGGGACAGGTGTTCCAAAAATGTTGGGTTTCAGGAACCCTCACATGCTCCATAAATCTAGGTCAGGGGAAAGAAATCAATGCCTCCTGTCAAATCTGGCCTACAGAACTATTTCATAAATGGAGTTGCATTGAAGATAGGCCGTTCTTTAATGATTTACCGCTGCTCTTGCACTAGGACAGCAGCACTGAGTGGTTATTACAGAAATGATTCGGCCTATGATCTGTAAACATTTACCAGCTAGCCTGTTACAGAAATATTTAGATAACCACCATCCCAACCCATGATGTGCCTTTATGTTCTTTTCTACTACAGAAATAATTGCATGGGAATTTCATTGCTACCCCTGCTTCCACCTCTCAAATGGTACACAGAGCACGGATGGGGCCAGGAGTTCAGGTGCAAGCCAGGGACCAAAGAGAACCCATGTGATCTGACTCCAATGTCTGTTCTTACAACAGGCATTTGGGACAAGCCTAAGAGTTCAAGACCTATTATAAAAGCTGTCATAACCAAAGCAACACGGTACTGGCATAAAAACAAAGGCCAATGGAACAGAACAAAAACCCCTAAAATAAATCAACCCAACACAGCCAACTTGTCTTTTACAAAAGGAGCTACAAATTGCACCCTGCGGGAAGGAGTCTTTTCAACAAAGGGGATCTGGAAAACTAGATTTCCACAGGCACAGGGCTGAAACAAGACACTTCGGCCCTATATCATAAAAAGGTAAACTCAAAATGGTTAAGAGAAATAAACCTAAGACCTACAGCTACGAACCTACTAGAGGAAAACATAGGGGAAGCACCACAAGACATTGGCATATGCAATGACTTTTTGTTTGTTTGGATAAAACCCCAAAAGCACAGGCAATAAAAGCCAAAATAGACAGATGGGATTGAAAGCTCAAAAACCACTCCATTTTACTCCTGAGTGAAGCCTCTCTCCCACCGTGCTCTCGCCTAGGGCAGCCAGCAGCTGCCCAATCACTTTTTAACCAACCACCTGCATCTAGTTTGGCCCCAAGCCGTGTCCTGACTCGAACTGCTTTGCTCTGACCACAAAACCAAACCACCCTGTTCACTCCTGCCCCCTTCTGGAAAGAGCGTCTACAAAGCCTGCCCCATCACCATTTGGGGCCAACACGCCCATGGGCCCACGCCGTCTGGTCCCGCTCCTCCCTTGGAAAGCGAGTAAGACCGACCTCTGTCAATCCCTCAGCTATTGTGAAATCTCTCACAACCCCGGGCACGCGCCATGCAAACCAACCTTTCCTCCGGGGCGCACACGGGGATCTGCCGCCGTCTTCAGGGACAAAGCCCCCTGTCTGCAGGCAGGAGTTCTGTTAAGCTTGACTTGTGGCTCTCGGGCTGAAAGCCTGCCCCGTCCTCCGCCTGAGGTCTGCCTCGGGGTTTGGCCCCTGGCCGGTCCTCTCCAAGGTTTCCGGGCTGTCTTGTGCTCCGGTTCCAGGACTCCTCAAAATCTCCTTCTTCTAGTTCCATTACGCAGGAGCCCACTCTGAACTCTCCGGCTGCAAACGGCTTCCCCTGCTCTAATCTGTCCTCCTCTCTCCTTTCTAAGCATCGGACAACACCCATCCAGCCCCAGAAAGGAAACGCGGCTTGGCTAATTGCCTGGAGTAGCTGGTTTGTGCTGCGTACATCTGTTGAAATAGCGTATCAGTCTCCATAAAATGTACATGGGTTTCGTGTGAATCCAAAATTTTAAAGGAAAAAAAAATAAATTATTCTTTCTCAGAAAAAAAAATAGATAAAATATGCCCATACCCTGTGTGAGAGTCTTGAATCCACAAGGGCCCCAGACATCCCCCCCTACTCTTTCCTGGCGTCAGGAAATCAGAAACACAGAGGCGCCTGCACCTGGAGAGCTTCCCCGTTCCCACAGTTTGTCCCAGCTGCAAATCAGAGAACCATCCTGTGCCTCCCGGTCCCTATCACTGCCCCAGCTGTGAATCGGACAGCCCTAAGACTCCCTGTGTCTGGGACCCTGTCTCAGGGCATCTGGTATCCTCTCCAGTTGCTCCAGCCCGTGTCCCACATCCCTTTGTTCAGCCCCTCCAACCCATCTCCTACCTCCCTCCCTCCTCCTTGACACAAGTTCCCTATAAAACCCCAACATTACACATGAGCCCCCAACTCCCCTCCCTCTGAGGGTGCTCCCGGCAGTTCTTCACCCTAATAAAACAACTTCTTTGGTCAGCGTGGTCTTGGCTGTCATTCTCGGCCATGGTTGAAAACCTTAACACCTCTAGGGCAGAAGGAAGATAAAGATATGGAGACCTCCCAGTAGTAGATGTGCCAGCCTCAAATGGCAAAATCCAAGCGTCTGAAGATTATCTGGCTGATTCAATAGGCACAAACTACCAAGGTCAGCGGCACGATTTTGAATTGGGACACTGCCCATTCTCCCATTGAGTGAAAACCATAGTAAGATTCTGTTTCAGAAGAAAATAGAAATCCAAATGCCGAGGTTGTGGAATGCACATGAGAAGTGTTGTTCCCTGAGCCTAGTACAAGTAGTTTGTCCTGGTGATCCTGGTAGGAAACCCAGCCAAGAAGCACTGTGTTCGGTACATAAAGCCGAAGACAGAAAGTGCACAGGGATGAACGCTGGTGCAGCAGAGGAAACACCTTCTGAGCATCAGATGTGTTGTGTCGAACCTGAGAAGTGGAAAGCCAGGTTAGAGATTGCTCTGCTATTAAATTTAAGAAAAAGAAGGCTTCAATCCCTTTATGTATTGTATTTTTAATTGACAAATAGTAATTATACCTATTGATGGGGTACGGGTTGTTATGATATATGAATACATTGTGGAATGGTTAAATAAAGTTCATTGACATGCTCAACACTTTAACTACATAACACTTCTGAGTGGTAAGAATATTTAAATTCTATGTTCTGGCAATTTTGCCATATGCAAGACATTATTGTTAACTGTAGTGACCACGCTGTACACTGCACTAGTAGAACTTGTTCCTCCTGTCTACAGAACTGAGAGTCTGCATCCTTTTAATAACACCTACTGTTTCCCTGCTGACTCACCACCGGGCAGCCTTTGATAACCACTGTTCTACCCTGGATCACAGTAAGTGCTGTTTTTTTAGATTTCACATAAAACTGAAATAAGGCAATATTTGGTTTTCTGTGTGTGGCTTTTTCATGTAACGTAATGTCCTTAAGATGCATCCATGTCAAAAATCACGAGGCTTTTTACCTTTTAAAACTATATGGTGGGGCCGGCACTGTGCACAGTGGTTGGGCCACCGCCTGCAGTGCCAGGATCCCATATGGGCACCGGTTTGAGTCCCGGCTGCTCCACTTCCAATCCAGCTCTCTGCTATGGCCTGGCAAAGCAGTGGAGGATAGCCCAAGTGCTTGGGCCCCTGCACCCGTGTGGGAGACCTGGAAGAAGTTCCTGGCTCCTTGCTCTGGATCTGTGCAGGTCCAGCCGTTGTGGCTAATTGGGGAGTGAACCAGCAGATGAAAGACTTTCTCTCTCTCTCTCTCTCTCTCTCTCTCTCTCTCTCTGTGTGTGTGTGTGTGTGTGTGTGTGTGTGTAACTCTGACTTTCAAATGAATAAATAAAGAAATCTTTAAAAAAACTATACAGTAAGTATTCCATTTAGTCTATAAAAAGGATACTTCAAAAAGTTTGAGGAAAGATGGAATTAAAAGATGAATTTATTTTGAGACCTATGCATATGAGACCTTCAAAAAGATCATAAAAATATTTTAGTATGAAAAACCTATGCATAGATTTCATGTAGTATTCTGCCTTTTGTTTGTTCGTTCTTTTATAGAAATGTAGTTGATCTTCTATCTTGACTATCAGGAAAAATAATGTAGCAGACAAGGGAGTGCAGATACCTCTGACGTACTGATTCATTTCCTTTGCTTATGTATTTAGTAGTGGGATTGCTGGATGACATGGTAATTCCATAATTAATTCCTTGAGGAACCTCCATACTGTTTTCTGTAATGGCTCAACTAATTTATATTCCTACCCACAGTGTACAAGTTCCTTTTTCACCTTACCAACACTTTCTATCTTTTCTTCTTTTGGTACTAGCCTTTCTAATGGTTGTGAGGTGGTTTTAACTTATGTTTCCATGGCATTAATGATGTTGAACATTTTTGCACATATCTGCTGCCCATTTGCATGTCTTCTCTGAGAAATGCCCTTCCAGATCCTTTGCCCATTTTCAGTTGGGTTGCTTTCCTACCTTTGAGCTGTCAGAGTTTCTCCTATATTTTGGATATTAATGTCTTAAGAGATGTGAATGGCAAATATTCTCTTCCTTTTTGTAGGTTGTCTTCACACTGTTCATTGTTTCTTTTCACTTGCAGAAGCATTGTAATTTGGTGTAATCTGGTTTCACTATTTTTACTTTTGTGGCCTGTGCTTTTAGGGTCATATTTTAAAAAATCAGGGTGCATACTGATGTCATGAGACATTAACCCTGTTTTCTGCTAGTAATTTTATGATTTAAGTTCTTGTGTTTAAACCTTTAGTCTGTTTTGAATGACATTTATGTATGGTGTGAAAAAGTCTAATTTCATTCTTTTGCATGTAGACATCTGGTTTTCTCAGAACTACTCACTGAGTAGACTACCCTTCCCCTATTGTGTGTTTTTGGCACTTTCATCAAAAATCAATTGACTGTGAACATATAGATTTATTTCTGAGCTCTGCATTCAATTCCATTGTTCTTCGTGTCATTGTTATGACAGTTCTGTGCTGTTTTGATTACTATAGCTTTGTAGTATATTTTGACACTGGGTAGCGTGATTCCTCTGGCTTTGTTCTTTTTATTCAATATTGCTTTGGTTCTTTCTGGTCTTTCATGAATCCATACAAATTTTAGGATTCCTTTTTATATTTCTGTAAAAAAGTCATTGAAATTTTTATAGATACTACTTTATTTTTTATTTGATAGGTAGAGTTATAGACAGTGAGAGAGAGAGACAGAGAGAAAGGTCTTCCTTCTGTGGGTTCGCTCCCCAGATGGCCACCACAGCCGGCGCTGTGCCAATCCGAAGCCAGGAGCCAGATGCTTCTTCCTGGTCTCCCACATGGGTGCAGGGGCCCAAGCACTTGGGCCATCCTCCACTGCCCTCCCAGGCCACAGCAGAGAGCTGGACTGGAAGAGGAGCAACCGGGACTAGAACCCGGTACCTGGCCGGCGCCGCGGCTCACTAGGCTAATCCTCTGCCTAGCGGCGCTGGCACACCGGGTTCTAGTCCCGGTCGGGGCGCCGGATTCTGTCCCGGTTGCCCCTCTTCCAGGCCAGCTCTCTGCTGTGGCCAGGGAGTGCAGTGGAGGATGGCCCAAGTGCTTGGGCCCTGCACCCCATGGGAGACCAGGATAAGTACCTGGCTCCTGGCTCCTGCCATCGGATCAGCGCGGTGCGCTGGCCGCAGCGCGCCGGCCACGGCGGCCATTGGAGGGTGAACCAACGGCAAAGGAAGACCTTTCTCTCTGTCTCTCTCTCTCACTGTCCACTCTGCCTGTCAAAAAAAAAAAAAAAAAAGAACCCGGTACCCATATGGGATGCCGGTGCCGCAGGTGGAGGATTAACCAAGTGAGCTGTGGCGCCAGCCCCAATAGATACTACTTTAAATCTATAGATCACTTTGGGTAGTATAGATATTTCAATGAAATTAATTCTTCCAATACATGAATGTTGACTATCTTTCCATTTATTGTAATTTTATTCAATTTCATTTGTCAATGTTTTAATATTTTCTGGTATAAGTCTTTCATCTCCTTGGTTATATTTGTTCCTAAATATTTTGTTTTCTTGTAGCTATTATAAATAAATGGTTTTCTTTGTTTGCTTAGGGCATTATGTGTGTACAGACATGCTACTGATTGTTGTATGTTGGTTTTGTTGGTTTTATATCTTTCAACTTTCCTGAATTCAGTTGTTAGTTCTAACAATTTTTATGGTGTTTTTAAGATTTTCAATATAAAAGATCATGTGACCTATAAATAGGAACAATTTATTTATTTTAAAGATTTATTTTATTTATTTGAAAGACTGAATTACAGAGAAAGGTTCACTCCCCAAATGACCACAGTGGCCAGAATTGTGCTGATCTGAAGGCAGGAGCCAGGAGCTTCTTCCTGGTCTCCCACATGGGTGCAGGGGCCCAAAGACTTGTGCCATCTTCTACTGCTTTCCCAGGCCATAACAGAGTGATGGATTGGAAGTGGAGCAGCCGGGATGCGAACCAGCACCCATAATGGATGCTGGCACTGCAAGCCGGTACTTTAACTTGCTGCACCACAGCGCCAGCCCCAGTAGGGAAAATTTAATTACTTTCTTTCCAATTTCTTCCTGTCTAATTGCTCTGGCTAGAACTCCTAGTACTGGCTAGCACCACAGCTCACTAGGTTAATCCTCCGCCTGCGACACCAGCACCCCAGGTTCTAGTCCCTGTTGGGGCGCTGGATTCTGTCCCGGTTGCTCCTCTCCCAGTCCAGCTCTCTTCTGTGGCCAGGGAGCGCAGTGGAGGATGGCCCAGATCCTTGGGCCCTGCACCCGCATGGAAGACCAGGAGGAAGTACCTGGCTCCTGGCTTTGGATCGGCACAGTGTGCTGGCTGCAACATGCTGGCCGTAGTGGCCACTTGGGGGGTGAATCAATGGAAAAAGGAAGACCTTTCTCTCTCTCTCTCTCTCTCTCTCTCTCTCTCTCTCTCTTACTGTTTAAACTCTGCCTGTCAAAAAAAAAAAAAAAAAGAACTCCTAGTACCTACAATGAATAGAAGTGGTGAGAGAGTAGGCATCCTTTTTTTTTTCTCCATATCCCTGAGGAAAAGCTTTCGAATTTTTACTATAGAGCAAGATGCTAGCTGTGGTTGAATTTATTTGCCCTTTCCTGCATTGAGGTACATTTCTTCTATGCTTACTTTGTTGAGAGATTTTCTTGTGAAAGAATGTTGAAATCTGTCAAATTTTTTCTGCATACATTAACACGATCAAAAAGGCTTTTGTCCTTTTTCTCTATTGGTATTCATATGGGGTAAATCAGGTAGCTAGATTAGGGCCACCAGCTGGAAGCCACACCTTCCCCAACCATGTAATCCTGTCCACCCACTTGTCATTCAAATGACCCCTTCCCCAGGATGTACCTCCTCTTACCTGGCACCTGGGGAGGTACCATATAACCACTCCCCTTTCTAAGCTCATAAAATGCCTGGCAAGGGGATGGGGCTCTCTCTCTTCACATGGACCAAGAGCAAGCAGGGTACTGAAATCTCACCCTTTTCCTTCCTGGCCCACTATTGCTGAACAGTGCCACCTGTGGGTGTGTGTTTCCCTGCCTTTTAAATAAACTTTATCACTTTGTACATGTTCTGAGAATGCTTCTCTAAGTAAGAAGCTAGAGCCCAGAATAGGAATTTAGACACAACCTAGCACACAACAATATGATGGAACATAGTTATTGGTTTGTATCTATTGATACATTCTTGCATTCCTTGGATAAATCTCATTTACTATGGTGAAGAAGCCTTTTAATGTGCTGTTGAATCTGGTTTCCAGTATCTTGTTGAGGATTTTTGCACATGTGTTTATCAGGAATATTCTTTTCTTGCAGTGAACTTGTCTGATTTTCATTTTCTCTATTTTTCTATATGGTGTAATACTGATGTCATATAATGAGTTTGGGGAGCCAGTGCTGTGTTGTAGTAGGTTGAAGCCTCTGTCTGTGGCACCAGCATCCGTTATGGGTGTTGGTCAAGTCCCAGCTACTCCACTGCTAATGGCCTGAGAAAGCAGTGGAAGACGGCCCAAATGCTTGGGCCCCTGCATCCATGTAGGAGACGCTGAGGAGAGTTCTGGCTTCAGATCAGCTCACTTCCAGCCATTGCAGCCATTTGGAGAGTGAACCAGCAGATGGAGGACCTTTTTCTCTGTCTCTCCCTCTCTCTGTCTGTAACTCTACCTCTCAAATAAATAAATAAAATCTTTTAAAAGTAAATAAATGAGTTTGAAATAGTCCCCACTTCCCTGATTTTGGGGAGGAGTTAGAACTATTGTTAGTAGCTCTTCTTTTACTATTTGATAGAATTTAGCAGTGGCGTCATCAGGTCCTTTGCTTTTCTTTGATGGGAGTTTTTGTGTTACTGTTGTATCTCCCAATTCATTATTGGTTTTTCTTCAGATTGTCTACTTCATGAGTCTATCTTGGTAGGCTGCGTATGTCTAGGAACTTATATATTTCTTTAGGCTTTACATTTTTTGGTGGGTAATGGTTTATCATAGTTTCTTATGTTCCATTTTTTATCTTTTTTTAAAATTATTTTCATTTTTATAAATAAAACAGAGAAAGAGAGAAAGGGAGAGAGGAGGGGAGGGAGAAAGAGAGAGAGGCAGAGCTCTTTGATCCAGTGGTTCACTCTCCGAATGCCAGCCAGAGCCTGGGCTGACCAGGAACCAGGAAGTCAGTCCAGGTCTTGCTGACTCCCAGGGTGTGCAGCGACAGGAATCCAGATAACAGGGAGCAGAAGCCCAGCAGCCTAACGTGAGCCAGTCACTCGGATATGGGACGCAGGGGTCTCAAGTGGTGGACTGACTTTTACACCAAGTATTTGTCCCTGTTCCTTTATATTCTGTGGTATCAATTGTTACGTCTCCTCTTTTTGTTCTAATTTTAATTTAGTTGACTTCTTCTCTCATTTTTAGCCCAAAGAGTTTTGATTAGGTTCCTTTTCAGAAAACCAACTCTTTGTTTTGTTGCTCTTTCCTACTGCTTTTCTATTCTATATTTTGTTTATTTCTGCTCTGATCTTCATTACATACTTCCATTTACCAACTTTGGGTTTAGTTTGTTCTAATTGTTCTGGTTCCTTGAGGTGTAACATTTTTTAATGAGTCACAAATTTTATTTCAAGATGGAAATGTCATTGAACAAGAATACATGTTAAAACAATGTGATCTTTTTACTAGTTTTCAGTATTTTTCATATCATTACAATATAGAATCTATTTTTCCAAGTTTTTAAAAAACTTTTAATCAGATTCAGTCTGATTTGTAGATACAATTCTAAGAACATAATGATATTCCCTTCCTCCCTCCCCCTTTCTCTCCCTGTTTTGTTTTGGTTTTTTTTTTTTTTTTTAGTTTTTGAGATAGCATATTTTAAAATTGCTTTACATTAAGGCTTAATGCTTCACTAAATAAGATGTTTAAGAAGTAAAAAGCAAAAAGACCCTAGTTTAATGGGAATATAAACAATGGCTATAAACAATAACTTAATAGAAAAATGATCATTTCACCCATACATAGTAAATTTTAGAGTATGCCATACAAAATACACACAAGTTTAATACAAGCAAGCCAAAGCCAGATTGGCAGCTGTACAACTGTCATACTTCATTGTAGTAACCCAGGAAAGATGAGACATGGCCTTTGGAAGCAAGTGCTGGTTAAATTGTAGAGTAGTTACTTGAGATCTTTTTTGGTGTAGGAATTTATTGCTATCAACTCTCCTGTTGGAACTGTTTTTGCTGCATCTCATATATTTTCTCTTTTGTTTCAATCGTCAATTATCTCAAGATATTTTAAAATTTCTATTTTAATTTCCTTTTTTGACTCTTTTCAGGTATTTGTGAAATTTCAGAAATTTCTTAATTTCTAGTTTCATATTGTTTTGGCCAGAAAAGATACTTCATAAAATCTCAATGCCCTTAAATTTGTTAAAAACTTTTGTGGCTTTACATGTGATCTATTCTAGTACACAAGAATGTGCACAAATTTTACCCTTTTAATATTATTAATTTGTGACTTTGATGCTTGAAGTCCTGCATGTGTTCATAAGTCAAATTATATGCACATCTTACCACTCCCTATACCAAGGCCATTGAACACAGTGTCTTATACTAACTCTATGCAGACTTCAAGAAGTTATGAAGTAGGCAGACATACAGGCTAAAATTGATTAGGTTTGTGAGCTGGAAGACCACACCTTCGCCACGCCCCTGTGTGACCTCATGCCCTACCTGATACCTTCACCACACCCCTATGTGACTTCACACCCTGCCTGATACCCTCACCACACCCCCATGTGGCATCAGGCTCTACCTGACCATACCTGAGTGCCCACCTGCCCGCAAGCCACTCCCCTGTGGAAAATGTATAAAAAGGCAAGGAGCATCCCAAAAGGCTCTCTGCCTCTGCTTTGCTGCTGGTGATAAGCAGTAGATAGCAGCTCAAGGCTCTGGCTGCATGTGGCTTTTAGCCTGTTCTCTGCTTGGTATGGACGCTACCCTAGTTTCCAGATTTTCCCCTCTCTTTAAACTGAACTAAAGCCCTCACTTTCCTAGGTACATTTTGCACTAAATAAAAGACTAAAATGTACCATGCTGCCTCATTTATCTGTGCTGGTATTTAGAATTCTTCTCTAAATATTAGGAAAGAACCCTCTTGGGCTTATTAATATTAGGGATTTATTAATAAGCATATGGTGAAATTGTATGGCACCCCAAATTCCAGTAGCATGTGTGGCACCCCAGATAGCACTTCTGGGGAACTTTAAGGGGCCACATTTCTGTATTAATTTTAGGAGGTCATCTCTGATTTCAGTTAGTGGAAAATGGAATTAAAATATAAACTTATTTTGGTGAAAAATTTTTAAAATCTATACATATAAGGAGTCTCCAAAAAGTTTATGAAAAATGCATTCTATAGGAGGGGAGGGCAAGATGGCAGAATAGGAAGGGAGCACACTGATAGTCCGGGAAAAGACGTTTTAATAAAAGTGGAGATACTGCAGGTTCAAGGAAGAGTTAGGGAAGAAACAGTAGAGGAAACTCTTCTGGAACTACTGGTTCACAGTGGACCTATGTGGAGGGCACGGCTGCTCACAGCTCAGGACTCCAGCCACAGAATACACAGCAGCACTGGAAAGGGAGGTGAGGCGAAACCTCAGTAGCCAGAGACACTGGTGGGAAAGTGGAAGGAGGAGCCTAGAGGGAACGAGACTTGAAGCTCTGTGGGGGAAAGTTCACCAAGCTAATTAGAGAATAGGAAAAAAAAGGGACTGGATGGATACGAGTCTCTCTCTCCACTCACCTTTCAAAGGCGAGCAAGACAAAGAGCAGGTGCCATTTTGAACATACGTAAAAGCTGCGCCACCTCAGGGCTGTGCCCGCCCTCAACCAAGCAGAAAAACCTGACTCGGCAGGGGGGGGGGGGAGTGAAGTAACAGGAGATTAGGACCCAGTGAATGTGTGGAGCTAATGAACTGAGATTGTTAAAAAAAAAAAAAAAAAAAAAAAAAAAAAAAAAAAAAAACAGTGGGTGAGAGAACTCACTGAGTACACGTGAATACTCTCTGCAAATGTGACAAACTCGGTAACATTGGCAACCTGATGGGAGACTGCAGGGGAATTTGAGCTTACACTCAGGGCAGAACAGATCCTTTGTGTGGTCCTTGGGACAGAGGAGATGAATATTATACCCACAGGAGCCAGAGATCAGAAACTGACTGCCTTCAATTCCATTCAGCTGTGTGGAATTAATTCCCTTCTGAATCAGAGAGAGAGAGAGAGAGAGAGAGAGAGAGAGATTTACCACACCTAACCTGAGAGTTTCAAATTTGGCACACCTTTAACCCTGAAGAACCAAACAGAGCTCTCTTGCCACACCCATCACAAGCCTCTAAGGATCCATCAAAAGAAGACTGCCCACTTAATACAGTCATAGTATAAAGAGAAAAAACACCATAGCAAGGGAAGAAGAAACCAAAGAATATCTCCACAATGCCAAGCAACAAATGCAGAAACCAAGGAAATAAGAACAAGGAAGACATTATAACGGCCCCAAATCAAAAAGACACCCCAATTCAAGATTATGAAGATGATGAGGTAGAAGAAAATGCAAGATACAGATTTTAAAAAATTTATGATAAGAACAGTTAGAAGTTTTCAAAAACAAATTCTTGAACTACAGAAATCCTTACTGGACAGGATAGAAAATATTTATCATGAAAATGAAATCTTAAGGAGGAATCAAAATGAAATGCAGAAACTAATAGAATATGAAATTCTGATAGTGAAGAGAAATCAAAAGGAAATGAAGAATTCAATAGATCAAATGACAAACACATTACAGAGCCTTAAAAACAGAGACAGTGAAGCAGAAGAGAGAATATCAGACTTGGAAGACAGAGCACAGGAAAGTATACAGTCAAACCAAAGAAAACAAGAGGAAATTAGAAATATAAAATATAGTGTTGGGAATCTACAGGATACTATTTAAAAAACAAACATTCAGGTTCTAGGAGTTCCTGAAGGCATGGAAAGAGAGAAAGGATTAGAAGGCATTTTTAGTGAGACACTAGCAAAGAACTTCCCAGGTTTGGAGAAGGACAGAGACATCCTAGTGCAGGAAGCTCATAGAACCCTAATAAACATGACCAAAAGAGATCCTCACAACAACACGTTGTAATCAAACTCACCACAGTGAAACATAAAGAAAAGATTCTAAAATATGCAAGATAGAAACGTCAGATTAAACTCAGAGGATCTCCAATTAGACTCACAGCAGATTTCTCATCAGAAACCCTACAGGCTAGGAGGGAATGGCGAGACATAGCCCAGGTACTAAGAGAAAAAACTGCCATCCCAGAATATTGTATCCTGCAAATCTTTCATTTGTGAATGAAGGTGAAATAAAGACCTTTCATAGCAAACAGAAATTGAAAGAATTTGTCACCACTCATCCAGCCCTGCAAAAGATGCTTAAAGTGTTACACACAGAAACACAGAAACACGGTCATCAATATGATAGAATGTAAAGGAAGGAAAACCTCCAAGTAAAATATCACACAAAGTTCAAAGCATATACAAGAAAATATCTTTGGGAAAATGGCAGGGCAAAGTTACTACTTATCAATAGTCACATTGAATGTTAATGTCCTCAACTCTCCAATTAAAACACACAGACTGGCTGAATGGATTAAGGAACAAAACCGATCTATTTGCTGCTTACAAGAAACACATCTTTCCAACAAAGATGCATACAGACTGAAAGTGAAAGGCTGGAAAAAGATATTCCATGCCAACAGAAATGAAAAAAAAGAGTAGGTGTAGCCAGCTTAATATCAGAACATAAAATTTAACACAAAAACTGTTGAGAGAGACAAAGAGGGGCACTATATAATGATTAAGGGATCAATTCAACAGGAAAATATAACGATTATCAATCTATATGCACCTAATTACAGGGCACCGGTTTATTTAAAAGAGTTAAGGGACTAAAAGGGAGACTTAGATTCCAATACAATAGTACTGGGGGAATTCAATACTCCACTCTCAGAAAAAGACAGATCAACAGGACAGAAGATCAACAAGGAAACAGCAGATTTAATCGACACTATTGCCCAAATGGATCTAACAGATATCTACAAAACTTTTCATCCTACATATAAAGCATTTACATTCTTCTCAGCAGTACATGGAAGCTTCTCTAGGATTGACCACATACTAGGCCATAAAGCAAGTCTCAGCAAATTTAAAAGAATTAGAATCATACGATGCAGCTTCTCAGACCATAGAGGAATGAAGTTGGAAATTAGCAACCTAGGAATCCCTAGAACATATGCAAACACATGGAGATTAAACAACATGCTCATGAATGACCAATGAGTCATAGAAAAAAATCAAAAGAGAAATCAAAAATGTTCTGGAAGTAAATGAGGATAACAAAACAACATATCAAACTTATGGGACACAGCAAAAGCAGTGTTAAGAGGAAAGTTTATATCAATAGGTGCTTGCATCAAGAAATTGGAAAGGTACCAAATAGATGAGCTTTCAGTTGATCTCAAGGATCTAGAAAACCTGCAGCAAACCAGACCCAAATCTAGTAGGAGAAGAGAAATAATTAAAATCAGAGAAGAAATAAACAGAATTGAATCCAAAAAAAAAAACATTACAAAAAATCAGCCAACGAGGAGCTGGTTTTTTGAAAAAATAAACAAAATTGACACAGCATTGGCCCAACTAACTGAAAAAAGAAGATAAATACCCAAATCAATAAAATCAGAGATGTAAAAGGAAATTTAACAACAGAAACCACAGAAATAAAAAGAATAATCAGAAAATACTGTAAGGACTTGTATGCCAGCAAACTGGGAAATCTATCACAAATGCATAGATTTCTGGACACATGCAACCTACCTAAATTAGGCAACCAAAAGAAATGAAAGGCATACAAATTGGGAAGGAGGAAATCAAACTATCCCTCTTTGCAGATGATGAGTCTTTATTAAGGGGATCCAAAGAACTCTACTAAGAGACTATTGGAACTCATAGAAGAGTTTGGCAAAGCAGCAGGATATAAAATCAATGCATAAAAATCAACAGCCTTTGTATACACAGGCAATGCCATGACTGAGAAAGAACTGCTAAGATCAATCTCATTCACAGTAGCCACAAAAACAATTAAATACCTTGGGATAGGCTTAACCAAGGATGTTAAAGATCTCTATGATGAGAATTACAAAATCTTAAAGAAGGTATAAAATAGGATATCAAAAAATAGAAAAGTCTTCCATGCTCATGGATTGGAAGAATCAATATCATCAAAATGTCCATTCTCCCAAAAGCAATTTATAGATTCATTGCAATACCAATCAAAATACCAAAGACATTCTTCTCAGATCTGGAAAAAATGATGCGGAAATTCATATGGAGACACAGGAGACCTCAAATAGCTAAAGCAATTCTGTACAATAAAAACAAAGCAGAAGGCATCACAATACCAGATTTCAGGACATACTAGGGCAGTTATATTCAAAACAGCATGGCATTGGTAAAGAAACAGATGGATAGAACAATGGAACAGAATTGAAACACCAGAAATCATCCAAACATCTACAGCCAACTTATATTTGATCAAGGATCCAAAACCAATTCCTGGAGCAAGGATACTGTATTCAATAAATGGTGCTGGGAAAACTGGATTTCCACGTGCAGAAGCATGAAGCAAGACCCCTACCTTTCACCTTACACAAAAATCCACTCAACATGGATTAAAGATCTAAATCTATGACCCAGCACCATCAAATTATTCTAGAATACAGGAGAAATCCTGCAAGATATAGATACTGGCAAAGAATTCTTGGAAAAGACCATGGAAGCACAGGCAGTCAAAGCCAAAATTGACATTTGGGATTGCATGAAATTGAGAAGTTTCTGTACTAAAAAGGAAACAGTCAGGAAAGTGAAGAGGCAACTGACACAATGGGAAAAATATTTGCAAACTATGCAACTGATAAATGGTTAATAACCAGAATTTACAAAGAGATCAAGAATCTCCACAAAAACAAAACAAACAAACCACTCAAGAGATGGGCCAAGGACCTCAATAGACATTTTTCAAAAGAGGAAATCCAAATGGCCAACACACATGAAAAAATGTTCAGGATCACTAGCCATCAGAGAAATGCAAATCAAAACCACAATGAGGTTTCACCTCACCCCGGTTAGAATGGCTCACATTCAGAAATCTACCAACAATAGATGCTGGTGAGGATGTGGGGGAAAAGGGACACTAACCCACTGTTGGTGGGAATGCAAACTGGAAAAGCCACTATGGAAGTCAGTCTGGAGATTCCTCAGAAACCTGAAGATAACCCTACCATACAACCCAGCCATCCCACTCCTTGGAATTTACCCAGAGGAATTTAAATTGGCAAACAAAAAAGCGGTCTGCACCCTAATGTTTATTGCAGCTCAATTCACAATAGCTAAGACCTGGAACCTACCCAAATGCCCATCAATGGTAGACTGGATAAAGAAATTATGGGACATGTACTCTATAGAATACTATACAGCAGTCAAAAACAATGAAATCCAGTCATTTGCAACAAAATGGAGGAATCTGGCAAACATCATGCTGAGTGAAATAAGACAGTCCCAAAGGTACAAATATCATATGTTCTCCCTGATCAGTTACAACTAACCAAGCATCAAAAAGGAAACCTGCTGAAGTGAAATGGACACTAAGAGAAACAGTGACTTCTATGAGAAACAGTGACTTGATCAGCCCTTGTCCTGACTGTTGATGTACAATGTAACACTTTATCCCTTTTAGTATTTTTTGTCTAGTACTATTGGTTTAACTCTGTAATTAACACACAATTATTCTTAGGTGTTCAAATTTTAACTGAAAAGTGATCCCTGTTAAATATAAGAGTGGGAATAAGAGAGGGAGGAGATGTACAATTTGAGACATGCACAATTGGACTTGCCCCAAATGGTGGAGTTAGAAACGTGCCAGGGAATTCCAATACAATCCCATCAAGATTGCATATACCAATGCCATCTTACTAGTCCAAGTGATCAATTTCAGTTCACAATTTATCACACTGATAGGTCTAAGAGTCAAAGGGATCACACAAACAAGACTAGTGTCTGCCAATACTAACTGATAGAATATGAAAGGGAGAGAACGATCCAACATGGGAACTGGGATACACAGCAGACTCATAGAATGGCAGATGTCCTAAATAGCACTCTGGCCTCAGAATCAGCCCTTAAGGCATTCGGATATGGCTGAAGAGACCATGAGAGTATTTTAGGCATGGAAAGCCAAGACACTCTGGCAAAAAAAAAGAGACCTAAATGAAAGATCTCTGCGAGTGAGATCCCAGTGGAAAGAACAGGGCCATCAAAGAAGGAGGTACCTTTCTCTGAAGGGAGGAGAGAACTTCCACTTTGACTACGACCCTGTTGGAATAAGATTGAAGTCAGCGAACTCAAAAGGCTTCCATAGCCTTGGCAACTCATGACTAGAGCCTAGGGAGATTACTGACGCCATAAACAAGGGTGTCAAATTGTTAAGTCAACAACAGGAGTCACTGTGTACTTACTTCTCATATGGGATCTGTCCTTCATGTGTTGTCCAATGTGAAGTAATGCTATAACTAGTACTGAAACAGTATTTTTACACTTTGTGTTTCTGTGTGGGTGCAAACTGATGAAATCTTTACTTAATATATACTGAATCGATCTTCTGTAAATAAAGGTAATTGTAGATGAATATTGATGTGAATGGAATGGAAGAGGGAGCAGGAGATGGGAGGGGTGCAAGTGGGAGGGAAATTATGGGAGGGGAAGCCATTGTAATCCATATACTGTACTTTGGAAATTTATATTTACTAAATAAAAAAGAAAAAGAAAAAAAAAGAGAAACAATGACTTTATCTGCCCTTGTCCTGACTGTTGATGTACAGCTTAATACTTATCCCTTGTAGTATTTTTTTGTTCTTCTTAATACTATTGGTTGAACTCTTTAATTAACACATAATTATTCTTAGGTGTTTAAATTTAACTGAAAAGTGATCTCTGTTAAATATAAGAGTGAAAATAAGAGAGGGAGGAGATATACAATTTGGGACATGCTCAGGCTGACTTGCCCCAAGTGATAGAGTTAGAAATGTGCCAGGAGATTCCAATTCAATCCCATCAAGGTGACGTGGACCTATCGCCCTAGTCCAAGTGATCAATTTCAGTTCACAATTGATCATACTGATAGGTCTAAGAGTCAAAGGGATCACACAAACAAGACTAGTGTCTGCCAATACTAACTGATAGAATCAAAAAGGGAGAGAACGATCCAACATGGGAAGCAGGATACACAGCAGACTCATAGAATGGCAGATGTCCTAAATAGCACTCTGGCCTCAGAATCAGCCCTTAAGGCATTCGGATATGGCTGAAGAGACCATGAGAGTATTTTAGGCATGGAAAGCCAAGACACTCTGGCAAAAAAAAAAAAGAGACCTAAATGAAAGATCTCTGCGAGTGAGATCCCAGTGGAAAGAACAGGGCCATCAAAGAAGGAGGTACCTTTCTCTGAAGGGAGGAGAGAACTTCCACTTTGACTACGACCCTGTTGGAATAAGATTGAAGTCAGCGAACTCAAAAGGCTTCCATAGCCTTGGCAACTCATGACTAGAGCCTAGGAAGATTACTGACGCCATAAACAAGAGTGTCAAATTGTTAAGTCAACAACAGGAGTCACTGTGTACTTCCTTCTCATGTGGGATCTGTCCTTAATGTGTTGTCCAATGTGAAGTAATGCTATAACTAGTACTGAAACAGTATTTTTACACTTTGTGTTTCTGTGTGGGTGCAAACTGATGAAATCTTTACTTAATATATACTGAATCGATCTTCTGTAAATAAAGGTAATTGTAGATGAATATTGATGTGAATGGAATGGAAGAGGGAGCAGGAGATGGGAGGGGTGCGAGTGGGAGGGAAATTATGGGAGGGGAAGCCATTGTAATCCATATACTGTACTTTGGAAATTTATATTTACTAAATAAAAAAGAAAAAGAAAAAAAAAGAGAAACAATGACTTTATCTGCCCTTGTCCTGACTGTTGATGTACAGCTTAATACTTATCCCTTGTAGTATTTTTTTGTTCTTCTTAATACTATTGGTTGAACTCTTTAATTAACACATAATTATTCTTAGGTGTTTAAATTTAACTGAAAAGTGATCTCTGTTAAATATAAGAGTGAAAATAAGAGAGGGAGGAGATATACAATTTGGGACATGCTCAGGCTGACTTGCCCCAAGTGATAGAGTTAGAAATGTGCCAGGAGATTCCAATTCAATCCCATCAAGGTGACGTGGACCTATCGCCCTAGTCCAAGTGATCAATTTCAGTTCACAATTGATCATACTGATAGGTCTAAGAGTCAAAGGGATCACACAAACAAGACTAGTGTCTGCCAATACTAACTGATAGAATCAAAAAGGGAGAGAACGATCCAACATGGGAAGCAGGATACACAGCAGACTCATAGAATGGCAGATGTCCTAAATAGCACTCTGGCCTCAGAATCAGCCCTTAAGGCATTCGGATATGGCTGAAGAGACCATGAGAGTATTTTAGGCATGGAAAGCCAAGACACTCTGGCAAAAAAAAAGAGACCTAAATGAAAGATCTCTGCGAGTGAGATCCCAGTGGAAAGAACGGGGCCATCAAAGAAGGAGGTACCTTTCTCTGAAGGTGAGTGAACTTCCACTTTGACTATGACCTTGTCAAATAGGATCGATGTCCGCAAACACAAAAGGCTTCCATAGCCTTGGCAACTCATGACAAGAGCCTAGGGAGATTTCTGATGCTATAAACAAGAGTGTCAAATTGTTAAGTCAACAACAGGAGTCACTGTGCACTCACTCTCCATGTAGGATCTCTGTCCTTAATGTGTTGTCCAATGTGAATTAATGCTATATCTAGTACTGAAACAGTATTTTACACTTTATGGTCTGTGGGTGCAAACTGTTGAAATCTTTACTTAATATATACTAAATTGATCTTCTGTATATAAAGATAATTGAAAATGAATCTTGATGTGAATGGAATGGGAGAGGGAGTGGTAGTTGGGAGGGTTGTGGGTGGGAGGGAAGTTATGGGAGGGGAAAAGCCATTGTAATCCATAAGCTATACTTTGGAAATTTATATTTACTAAATAAAAGTGAAAAAAAGAAAAAGTAAAAAATGCATACTATAACAAAAGTATGAATTTAAGATTTTTTGCAACAAATAATCTTACCTCTTAATTCCATTTTCCTGAATGTTTTGGAGTACTCCTGAAACTACTATGGAAAATACTGTCTAAATGAAGGCACAAGCTTAGAGAAACATCTCACATGAGTAGGAAAGAGAAGGTAAAAGGTGAGCAGAGACAGTAAAAAGTAGAAGGAGTTCAGAAAAAAGAGAATTCATAGGAATGGTGGGGGGTCACAGCTCTTACCCAGAGAATGCAGGAACAGCTGGTATGGGCAAGATGCTGCTTCCTCACTCCCCTCCTCACACAGGGCACCAAAATGTTAGGAAAAGAGTCGCAGTATAGAGAGGAGGCAGTGTACAAATTTACAGCCACACCAAATTTATTTAGAGAAAATAAATCCGTAGAGGTGGGTTGTGGTGGAATGGGAAGGTGAGAAGGTCATGAGAAGGTGAGAAGGTCATGCCAAGATGGCCACTGGCAACAGAAACTGCCTGCCAACAGGCCATGATTGGATGGCTTCAGAAACCACATGACAACAGAGCCTGACTGACAACAGGCCATGATTGGATGGTTTTGGAAAGTGCACAACAGAGTCTGACTGACATCAGGTCGTAATTGGATGGCTTCGGGAACCACATGACAACAGAGCCTGACTGGCAACAGGCTGTGATTGGATGGCTTTGGAAACCGCCTGGCAACAGGCTGTGATCGGTTAGGGCATAGATCACCCCTTGACCGGATTGGCTGCCTTGGCTATATAAGCAGCTGTAGCAACTGAAATCAGTGAGTCTGCGGGCTGCTTGCCTCAGGCCTGCTTTCACCCGACTCCCAGGGTCTGTGTGGTGACTCCGTACCTCCTGCCCCCACCATGTTCCTCTTCTCAGGAATGAATCCACAGCAATAGTGGGTGACCAACTGCCTGCGTGTACATGATGGAGCATGTGGCAGAAGGCCCCAACCCCCAGGGGCCGGGCCTTTTTAAGGAGGGCTAGGGCTGAGGGTGGGGGTAGGGGACAGCAGGAAGGGGAATTCCAGGAACTGGGCGACTCCTTGGGAACCTGGAAAAGAATGCAGGATGGGATACGAAGGCAATAGTGTGTGAGACCCAATTGAGTTTCAAGGGCAAGGAATACATTCCAGAGTTTATCTCTTTGGGGCAATGAGGGAGAATGGCTGAGCCTTATGTCCTTGTTCCATCAGGTAATATGGACGTTTTCTATTTTTTGTGTCATCTTCCATTTCTTTCTTTAATGTTTGGTAATTTTCCTAATAGAGATCTTTGACTTTCTTGGTTAAATTTATTCCAAGGCATTGATTTTTTTTCAAATAAGTTTCAGGGGTGAATTTACCGGGAGCCAAATGCCTTTGGCAGAAAAGGAGATTGTCCTATATTTTGATATCTTGAATTTAGCTCAAGATTATTTTCTCTCACTCCTTAAATCAAAATTCACAACTGTGATACTAAAGAACTTACAATCAGTATTTTCCGAGGAAATTTTCAAAAGAACTTCACTTTTGATTCTCTCAAATTATATATTCTGGAAGCTACTGTATATCTTGCAGATTTATTTTGTTTTGTTTACAGAGGATGTGGATATCAAAGTCCAATGCTAGCTTTTGGCACTGTTGACATCATGGATTTTCACAAAGTTGAAATTTAAACAGATTTGTGTGCAGTTGTAATGATCCAATGAAAATATCTCTTTTTGACTTGAATTCAGAAAACCACCTAACTCAGCCCCAAATAATGTGCAGAATCACTCCCACAACCCTGCTGTGTGATCAACGCTGTCTAGAGTCACCTGATACAAGGAAACTATCTCTTTGATTTTTTTTTTGCATAGAGACATTGTGCCAGTTCTCAGGGATCACCCATTCAGTCCCAATGGCCTTTCAGGATCTCCTAGATCAAATTGGTGGCCAGGGGAGATTCCAGATCCTTCAGACAGCTTTCTTTGTAATCTTAACCATTGTAACTTATCCTCAGTTTCAGTTGGAGAACTTCACTGCAGCCATCCCTGGGCATCGCTGCTGGGTCCCTCTCCTGGACAACCACACTATCTCTGACAATGACACTGGACTCCTCAACAAAGATGCCCTTCTAAGAGTCTTCATCCCACTGGACGCGAACCTGAGGCCAGAGAAGTGCCGTCGCTTCATCCGTCCCCAGTGGCAGCTCCTTCATCTGAACGGGACCTTCCCCAATATAAGTGAGTCAGACACAGAGCCCTGTGTGGATGGCTGGGTGTACGATCAGAGCTCCTTCCACTCCACCATCGTGACTAAAGTAAGAGACCCTATTTTTCTCTGATGTGTACAAGACCTGGGTGTTTAGAAAGTCATGAATATGCTTCAAGCCTTTAATAACCCATGTAGGTGCTTATTTTTCATTTGTTCAGCCACTAATTGCTTCTCTATTAAGTGTCAGAGAACTACATGTTTAATGAGTCTACTGAAGTCAAAAATAGAAATGTCCCTGCTATCAGGTGCTTTCTGTCACAATTTAAATAATGCATATATTTTGTTTTAAATGGTATGCTAAGTCAGTAAAGCTCAGCCTTGATCTCAAATGAGAACTGTCCTGGGAGACTGATCAAACTCTCAGTGCTCAAACCAATAGCCCTAGAACAGTCATATACGGAGGTCTATAGTGATGTTATCTAAAACCCAGTAAGTTCTTAAACATCCTCAAATGGTTACACTGTGTGGCCAGGTTTGAGAGCTAGTTTGTGTGAAGTAAAAGGGATCATTCATATAACTTTCAGCATTGGGCAGGATTCTTAGAGAAAATTACATTTGAAGTGTAACTGAATGGCAAAATTCAGGTAATATGGGAAAGGGAAGCTAAAGAAGAAGACAGATACCTGACATACTAAACTTGCAGTCTAGTTAAGGGATTTTGATCAGGTTACAATGAGGGATTATAAATTCTGCTATGCTGGTTCCTTCTCTTCTAGTGGGACCTGGTATGCACATCTCAATCACTGAATTCAGTGATTAGATTCATAGTCATGACTGGAATGCTAGTGGGAGGCATCCTATGTGGCCATTTAACAGACAGGTGAGTGTCTGTTTCACAACTGTCTTCATTAGTATGTATTTTCATCAGTTTATGAGTCATTCATTTCTTATGAAATTTTTTTGCAAATTACCCTGTCTTGGGGATGACTTAGTCTCCAGGCACCTATAAACACAACTGGAAAATTGCAATCAATGCGCTAAGGGCTGTTTTCAAAACTTTGTGTTCTGAGTACAGTGTAAGACATGAAAAGGACATCTCCATAAGACACAGTGGTATTTCAGGAGAGGGTTTAGAAAGAAGGTGCCAGAACATGTAGCTTAGATCGATGATTAAGAGTTAACTATGGAGCCGGCGCCGCGGCTCACTAGGCTAATCCTCCGCCTTGTGGCGCCGGCACACCGGGTTCTAGTCCCGGTCGGGGCGCCGGATTCTGTCCCGGTTGCCCCTCTTCCAGGCCAGCTCTCTGCTGTGGCCAGGGAGTGCAGTGGAGGATGGCCCAGGTGCTTGGGCCCTGCACCCCATGGGAGACCAGGAGAAGCACCTGGCTCCTGCCATCGGATCAGCGCAGTGCACCGGCCGCGGCGGCCATTGGAGGGTGAACCAACGGCAAAGGAAGCCCTTTCTCTCTGTCTCTCTCTCTCTCACTGTCCACTCTGCCTGTCAAAAAAAAAAAAAGAGTTAACTATGGAAACAGAAGAGGGTGATGTTGCAATACTTGGCATTCAACCTAACTGAAGACATAGATATGGAAAATAATGTTGTCAGCACTGACCAGAGCTACTGCATTCTGTCCTTCCTGGACACCAGGCACAGACTTCATGTCTTGGTTGCCCAAGTCTGTCGGGTAGGCATTGCTATGACACTCATGTGTCATTGGTGGAGTGTTAACAATTTTTGCCACCATTCTTAATTTTTTTAAAAGATAGCCTTTCTAACATTAAATTGTTTAAAAAGATGTATTTATTTATTTTGAAAGTCGGAGTTACAGAGAGAGGGAGAGAGAGATTTTCAACATGCTGCTTCACTCCCCAAGTGGCTGCAACAGCCAGTGCTGAGCCAGGCTGAAGCCAGGAGCCAGGAGCTCCATCCTGGGCTTCCATGTAAGTGGCAGGGGGACAAGCACTGAGGCCATCTTTCGTTGCTTTTCCCAGGCCATTAGCAGGAAGCTGGACTGGAAGTGGAGCAGCCAAGACTTGAACCAGCACCCATATGGGATGCCAGAGTCGCAGGCAGCAACTTCACCTGCTATGCCAAATGCCAACCCCTAAAGTTAAGTTTTAAAATAATGTACAGTAACCAATATAACAACTGATACCATAGTTGTAGAGTTATAAGTTTGGGGGATTTTGTGCCTTGTATTACATCTTCCAAAATAAACAACCATTGCCATGCCCAACCATGCATCCCCTGAGGAATAAAAGGAGGTTAAGATGCACCTTACTCGGCTGGGGCCGCAGCTTACTAGGCTAATCCTCCACTTGCGGCACTGGCACCCCGAGTTCTAGTCCTGGTCGGGGCGCCGGATTCTGTCCCAGTTGCCCCTCTTCAAGTCCAGCTCTCTGCTGTGGACCGGGAAGACAGTGGAGGATGGCCCAGGTGCTTGGATGCCTGCACCCACATGGGAGACCAGGGGGAAGCACCGGTGTAGTGCACTGGCCGTAGCGGCCATTTGCGGGGTAAACTAACGGAAGGAAGACCTTTCTCTCTGTCTCTGTCTCTCTCTCTCACTGTCTAACTCTGCCTGTAAAAAAAAAGATACACCTTTCTATTCCCCAGCATCATGTCACTTACCTCAGCTGCAGGCTGTGCTGTCCAGAGCTATAACCACAACGTATTTAGAAAACCAGTTCAGAGTCAGAGTGTTCATTCCAAGAGTTCAGTAACTCAGCACTATGAGAGTGTCACAAGAAAATGCAGATAGATCCATTTGATGGATCACAGGTGATGAAAACAGGGAATTAGAGGAGCCTGGTACTTGATGGCATGAAAAACTAAATTAATCTGCAGGGTCAACATCATTTAAGTATTTTGAAATTTATCATGAAGCTGAGGGTAAACCCTAAATGATACTAAATTATATTGTAAGGAGAGGGGTATGATGAAATTGATATATTTGAAATAATGCATATGACTTTTTATAATATCCAAAGCTAAAAATCATCTAGAATCCTACTAATTATAAAATGTTGAGTTAAATAGGGGTCAGCACTGTGGCATAGCAGGTAAAGCTGCCACCTCACAGTGCTGGCATCCCATATGGGTACCAGATCTAGTCCTGGCTGCTCCCCTTCTGATCCAGCTCTCTGCTATGGCCTGGGAAAGCAGTAGAGGATGGCCCAAATCCTTAGGCCTCTTTATGCACATGGGAGATCCAGAAGAAGCTCCTGGCTCCTGGCTTCAGATTGGCAAAGCTCCAGCCATAGCAGCCATCTGGGGAGTGAACCAGCAGATGAAGACCTCTCTCTCTCTCTGCCTCTGCCTCTCTGTATTCTGCCTTTTGAATAAATAAATATTTTTTAAAAGGCCTAAATAATACTCAGAATATTCTGTTGGTTGGTTCTGATACAGCAAAAGGAACGAATAAACTATTTTTGGTAGTAATGTGAATGAGTGTCAAACCAGTGTATTATTTGAAAGGCTTAGTGATAGAGGGAGGGAGAGACAGAGACAGAAAGAGATCTTCCATCTTCTGGTTCACTCCCCAAATAGCCTCAATGGCCAGGGCTGGGCCAGACTGAAGACAAGAGCCAGGAATTCCATCTGGATCTCTCATTTGTGTGACAGGGGCCCAAGTACTTGGACCTTTCACCATTTCTTTCTCAGGCACATCAGCAGGGATCAAGATCAGAACCAGAGCAACTTGAACTGGTGCTCTGATATGGGATGCCAGTGTCACAGTTGGCTCAACCCACTGTGCCACAACACCAGCCCCAACATCAAACCATTTTGTGAAGTGCAGCAGACAACAAGAATGATTACATACCATACCATTTCACTTACCTGAAAATCAGAAACAGGCAACAGGACTGTGGTGTTGGGAGTCAGAAAGTGGTTCCTTTTTTAGAAATTCATTGAGATTGCTTTGAATAGTTCAGATAATGTATTACTCAGCTCTTCGTTATTTTAAAATACCTGAGAGGAGCAATGTAGGATGGAAAAAAGTTTATTTTGTTTATATTTTGGGGATTCACAATCCAAGATTCTGTGGTCCTATTTTTTTTTTACAGGCAGAGTGGACAGTGAGAGAGAGAGAGACAGAGAGAAAGGGCTTCCTTTGCCGTTGGTTCACCCTCCAATGGCCGCTGTGGCTGGCACACCGCACTGATCTGAAGGCAGGAGCCAGGTGCTTCTCCTGGTCTCCCATGGGGTGCAGGGCCCAAGCACTTGGGCCATCCTCCACTGCACTCCCGGGCCACAGCAGAGAGCTGGCCTGGAAGAGGGGCAACCGGGACAGAATCCAGTGCCCCAACCGGGACTAGAACCCGTTGTGCTGGCGCTGCAAGGCGGAGGATTAGCCTAGTGAGCCACGACGCTGGCCTCGGTGGTTCTATTTTTTAAAAGGTTTTACTTATTTATTTGAGAGGTAGAGTTACAGAGAGAAGGAATAAAATCCTCCATCTGGTGGTCCGCTCCCTAGATGGCCACAATGGCCAAGGCTGGGCCAGACTAAAGCCAGGAACAAGAGCTTCCTGCAGAGCGTCTGACAGAGGCCAGCAGTAGTGGAGCAGGCACAGAGGAACAAACCTGTGGTGACCCAGGAAGCAGAGAGAGAAACTGGGCCAAACATGTCTTAAGTAACCAACCTTCACGTGAGAACTACCTTGAAAGATCAAACCCCCTCTGACTTAAAGGTCAGGTCCACCTCTTGGATGCCATAATTAGATCAAGACTCCACCATATCCCATCGACCATAATTCATTAACTGTTAACATAAGATTTTGAGGGCTTAAAGCTATGTATGAACTTGGGGAGCCAAATCCTATTTAATCCATAACAGGTAAGATTGCCATTTTTAAAAATATTGAATTCTCTGATCTAATAATAGGATGGTGTTCTCACTAAATTTAGGACATCTTTAGTTTTTCGTGTAATATTTCCCAGTTTCTAAGAAAAGTCATGCATTGTTTTCATGAAATTTATTCCTATTTAACTAGTTGGTGAGGCTATAAGTTTAATGTTGTTTTAATTTCTGACTAGTCAGCCGGCGCCGCGGCTCACTAGGCTAATCCTCCGCCTTGCGGCGCCAGCACACCGGGTTCTAGTCCCGGTTGGGGCGCCGGATTCTGTCCCGGTTGCCCCTCTTCCAGGACAGCTCTCTGCTGTGGCCCAGGAGTACAGTGGAGGATGGCCCAAGTGCTTGGGCCCTGCACCCCATGGGAGACCAGGAGAAGCACCTGGCTCCTGCCATCAGATCAGCGCGGTGCGCCGGCCACGACGGCCATTGGAGGGTGAACCAACGGCAAAGGAAGACCTTTCTCTCTGTCTCTCTCTCTCTCTCTCACTGTCCACTCTGCCTGTCAAAAAATAAAAAAATAAAAAATAAAATAAATAAAAAAATAATTTCTGACTAGTCATTACTACTACATACAAACACAATTAATTTAAATATATTAAACTTCCATTCTGCCACCTCAGTAAATTCACTTATTAGCTCTAGTCATGCTATTGTGGATTCCTTAAAGCATCCTACATAATCATACTGTCTTCATGTAGTTCTGCTTGTTATTTTCTGACTTTTGTCTTTTTTTTTTTTTTTTTTTTGGACAGGCAGAGTGGACAATGAGAGAGAGAGAGACAGAGAGAAAGGTCTTCCTTTTCCATTGGTTCACCCCCCAGTGACCACTGCGGCCTGCACGCTGCGGCCGGCGCACCGCGCTGATCCGAAGCCAGGAGCCAGGTGCTTCTCCTGGTCTCCCATGCAGGTGCAGGGCCCAAGGACCTGGGCCATCCTCCACTGCACTCCCTGGCCACAGCAGAGAGCTGGACAGGAAGAGGAGCAACCGGGACAGAATCCAGCACCCCGACCGGGACTAGAACCCGGGGTGCCGGCGCTGCAGGCGGAGGATTAGCCTAGTGAGCCGCAGCGCCAGCCCTGACTTTTTGTCTTTTACTCTTTTTCTAAAAGTAGGTAGGACCTTTACTACAATGTAATTTTAAATGATGGGTCCTGATGCCTTTGCTTTACTTCTGATCTTAGGTAGAATATGTTGAATCTCTTACTAATATACATAGGATTGTGTTGGGTGCCCTGGATAAAGGTTGAATGATTCCCTTATATTTAAAAATTTTGAGTATTTTTATTTTGAAATAATTTTGACCTCATGTAAATATTAACGGAGATATACAATAGACCATCTAAGGGCCAGAGAATAAATTTACATAAAACTCTTTGAGAAATTAAGGCATTCAAAGTAATCACATCCATGGGGAAACAGAGACAGCCGGGTCTGTCTGCTTGAGATGCATGCTCAGGAAACCGTAAGCTTGCACAGAGGCTGATCTCTGTGTGAGTCTCCTGAAGACTTCAAGGACTGAGAGTGGGAGTTTAACGTAGAGGTTAAGATGCTTGCATCCCACATTGGGAGGCCTGGGTTGGATTCCCAGCTCTGGCTCCTGCCTCCAGCTTCCTGCTATTGCAGACACTGAGAGGCAGCAGTGATGGCTCAAGTCATTGGATTCATATCAGACACCTGGATTGCGTTCCAGCTCCAGGTTATGGCCCTGGCCCTGCACTGGCTATTGCAGGCATTTGGGAAGTGAACCAATGGATGAGATTCCTGTATCTCTGTCTTTTTCCATCTCTACTCCTTCAAATAAATAACAGTAATTTAAAAAATAAACAGGCCAGTGCCACGGCTCAATAGGCTAATCCTCTGCCTACGGTGCCAGCACACCAGGTTCTAGTCCCGGTTGGGGCACCAGATTCTGTCCCGGTTGCCCCTCTTCCAGTCCAGCTCTCTGCTGTGGCCCGGGAGTGCAGTGTAAGATGGCCCAAGTGCTTGGGCCCTGCACCCCCATGGGAAACCAGGATAAGCACCTGGCTCCTGGCTTTGGATCAGCACTGTGCGCTGGCCACAGTGCACCAGCTGCAGCGGCCATTGGGGGGTAAACCAACGGCAAAGGAAGACCTTTCTCTCTGTCTCTCTTTCTCTCACTGAGCACTCCACCTGTCAAAAAAAATAAATAAATAAACAAAAAGGCTTCAAGGAATACCCTACAACAGTCAATCTGCATTGACTAGCAGAGCTCCTGTCTTTCAAGGAAATCTCTATCATAACATTAGCCAACAACAAGTAAGAGGCATCAGTGATCACACAGGCCAAGGAAGAGTTTCTGCCAAATAGTTTGGAAACCTATCAAACAGTGAGTCCTGTCCACTGGCACCCTCTAGAAACTCTACTGATGATTCAGCCTCAGTGTCACAACCACCCATATTAATAACCTCATATTAAAAGGACTCCCAACCCATCAGCAAAACAACAAGTAAATATATTCTTTTTGTTTTATTTTATTTTCTGACAAATATGTGCTCATATTGAAGCAGAATATAGATAAAAATTTAAAAATACATTTTATATCATTCATAACTCACATGTAAGACTATTGGCCTTCAAAACTGTAATGTTGGGCCGGCGCCATGGCTCACCAGGCTAATCCTCCACCTGCAGTGCCAGCACCCCAGGTTCTAGTCCCGGTCGGTGCACTGGATTCTGTCCCGGTTGCTCCTCTTCCAGTTCAGCTCTCTGTTGTGGCCCGCGAGTGCAGTGGAGGATGGCCCAAGTGCTTGGGCCCTGCACCTGCTTGGGAGACCAGGAGGAAGCACCTGGCTCCTGGCTTCGGAACTGCACGCGCGCTGGCCGCAATGCACCGGCCATAGTGGCCACTTGGGGGGTGAACCAACGGAAAAAGGAAGACCTTTATGTCTGTCTCTCTCTCTCTCACTGTCTAACTCTGCCTGTCAAAAAAAACTGTAATGTCATGAGAAAAATAAGTGGATCCACCTTTTCAGATTTCAAAATACTGATTAAAGCATAACAAATGTAATGTGGTAATGGATGGAGAAAAGAAAAGTAACAGCTACAAAGACATTCAGCAGATCTAATGGCAATATGAAAACAGTCGATAGTTTATATACAGAATTATTGTTAATTTTCTTAGCCTTCAGCAACCAGGTGGTCAACCAAATGCTGCTACAGGGATATACTCGGCTCCCCACCTAGGAGATAGTGGCTTGAGACATGGCCCATGGCAACAAAGAGTACCTGAGTACCTTGTAGCACCATGTCAACAGGAAGTAGCTCTAAAGACAGAACAGTGTCCCTCTACCCCTCCTGGACTTTTGGGACTAATGTAATCCCACACAGCTCCTGCTTTATAAAAAACAAAAGAGGGGAATGTTAGTAAAATGGCTGTCTTATTTATGGTGCAATCTACACCCTGACACCATCCCAGGCTCTAGTCCCCTGCCATTGCTGGAAGCCTGGTGGCCACATGGCCCAACCACCAGCGTCAAGCTCCACCCCCATCCTAATGGGATTGGCTGTTCCTACTTCCCTACCCGCCCCCCAGCAAAGTTTTAAAAGGACCGGTTCCTGAACATGTCTCCATGTCTCTCTCTCTCTCTCTCTCTCTCCCTCTTCCTCTCCGTCTCCTAACCTCTGTCTCTGTCTCTGTCTCTCTCTTGTATGCTCTCCTTCTCCCTCTTCTCCTTCTTCACCCCTTCCCTCCAGTCTGTCAGGTTTCCTCCAATAAACTCTTTCCCTTAAAGAAAAATGAAATAAGTCCACCCAAGTAAGAGCTAACTTTAAAATAATTTAGATATATTTATATATTCAACAATATATGGTTTAAATAGAATTGGGGTATGGTCACATGTAATTTTGTAGAGTCTTTTGATATAGATGCTTATCGACATATATCACATTTTCTTTTCAAAGGAATAGTCTTTTCAGATAATTTTGGGAAACATGATATAAAAGAAATAGACAATGATCTTCTCAAGTTATCTTCATTAAACATCGTTATGGTAACAACATTACTATGTTAGTCAATAACTACTCCAGAATCATAATTGGTTACCTTAATAAAGGTTGATTCTCACTGATGTCAGAGTTGAGTGTTTCAAGTGGCCTTTCCAGGCAGCAGCTCAGGGAACAAACTCCTTCCGTTCTTTGACTTTTAAATCTCCAAATTCATTTCCAGTCATGTCAGAGAGAAGAGATAGGACCAAAAGAGAACTTATATGGACAGACTTAAAGTGGCATAAAGATGGTTCTCTCCACAGGCCATATTGAAATGTCATTAAATAAACCCAATTGAATCAAAAAAAACTCAGAAATACAGTCTTCCTTTACATCCAGATTATAAGAAAAGCAGTAATGAACATCTGGCCGGATTGTGCAGTAATAATCAATGAAACAATAGTCTTTACATTTTGTACAACACAAACTTCTTCTGGACATGAAATGTGGACAATCCAATTATCATTCTCCTCATTTTATGAGACTATATTATACCTTAATCATAGTCCTTCTTTATATCGATGCTATTCTAGTCTGAACCAAAATGTAAATATAGAAATTAGAGATATGTGTATGACACTCAAGATGTAAAAGACTTAACAGTAACATAATGTGGGTGTGCCCTGACAGCAGCAAAGATTACAGACCATTTGTCTAACCTCAGCGTCTGTCTATTGGAAGATATAATTGGACATGCCAAATCAGTACATGTCATTTTGTCCATGTTGTCTATGGAAGTGTCATTCCCTTTCCCAGGAACACTTGAAGTAAGAGAATTCAACTTCCTTTTTAAAAATCTTCTGCCTTTCTGTTTTTTGTAAGATTTTTTAAATTTATTTGGCAGGTAGAGTTACAGACAGTGAGAGGGAAAGACAGAGAGAAAGGTCTTCCTTCCATTGGTTCACTCCCCAGATGGCCACAATGGCCGGAGCTGTGCCGATCTGAAGCCAAGAGCCAGGTGCTTCTTCTGGGTCTTCCATGTGGGTCAGGGGCCCAAGCACTTAGGCCATCTTCCACTGCTTTCCCAGAGCATAGTAGAGAGCTGGATTGGAAGAGGAGCAGCCGGGACTAGAACTGGCGCCCATATGGGATGCCGGCGCCACAGGTAGAGGATTAACCTACTGTGCCACAGAGTCGGCCCCTCCCTTTCTGTTTCTTCATGCCTTTCTTACCTAGTTCTTTCCTCTTCAAACTGTCTATAAATTCCTCTATCTGAGTTGTGGCTCCCTGGTATCCTGTTCTAGAGGAAGCACCTTCTGCAAGATCTGCTACCCCAGACTCAGCAGACAGGGGCTCCTATAAATCCCACCGGCAGCAGCTGTGATGCACTGTTCCAGGCATATTCCTTTCACAGTGGTTTAGCCATGACCTGTTTGGTCCTAAAATCCCAAGTACAGATTTAGATCTCTCAATAGGTAGCCAGGGCTTCCACAACAAAATACCCTCACTGAGCAAGTTCAAACAACTTCTCATGGTTAGGGAGGCTGGGAAGTCCAATGTCAAGGTCCTGACCAGTTTGGTTTCTATTGAAGCATCTCTTTTTGGCTTGTAGCCAGCCAACTTCCTACATCATCACATGGAAGAGAGAAAGGGAGAGCAAGCAAGTTCTTCAACATCTCTACCTATAATGGCACCAATCCCATGCGAAGGCCCCACCCCCATGTCCCCATCTGAACCTAATTATTTCCTAAAGGCTCCATCTGTACACATCATCTCATTGAGAGTCAGTGTTCAATGAATCATGTTGGTGAACACAATTCATTCCATATCAGAATCCTGGGGTTCTAGACACTGTACAAACTCTACTATGCCAAATGATTTTGTTAATACAAAGACATCTATGATGAGTTCAATTTTCCAACATTGCAGCCCATCTTATAGTTTCACAAACTATAAGAGTGTTTGTATATTTGCTGTCTATTGACAAATGGGAAGGTTTCTTCTGAGACCTGCCATTGATGATCTGTTGACACTAAGATTTTAAGTGCAAGGTTTGACATGTTAAAACATCATCTAAATGTCAAAGTTTGCTTTCCTCTGGATAGTTTTTACAAGTAGCCGTGGTTTGCAGTTCTAACTGTTCTCCTTTCTCAGGTTTGGGAGGAAGTTTATGCTGAGGTTCTGTGTCCTCCTGCTGGCGATCGCTAGTACCTGCACAGCCTTTTCTCCCAGCTTCCTCATTTACTGCTCACTTCGCTTCTTTGTTGGGTTATCTACCTCAGCCATCTTATCGAATAATATAATTCTCAGTAAGTCAACCTTGGATATTTGGAGCTTGGATATTTTCCAAACTTTGAAAGTCCTCCTTTGTTTTAAGGTAAAACCTCCTTGTGTGTGTTTTCTTTCAGTTTTAGAATGGACATTGCCCAAGTTCCAAGCACTGGGAACTACACTGATAATCAGTGCTGGTTGTATTGGACAGATAGCACTGGGAAGCCTGGCTTTTGCCATTCGAGACTGGCACGTCCTCCAGCTGGTGTTTTCTGTGCCATTTTTTGTTTTCTTTCTGTGCTCAAGGTATAAGCTTATTTTCTTCTTATGTTAGAGGACCTGAAAAGGCAAGATACAGGGAGTAAATGTGGAATTTATGGCCATGTGAATTGTTAGGTCCTTGGTCAACACTTGAGCACATGCTCTACTAATCTATGCCCTGTGTGAAATTTGAGAAGCATAACAAACAAGATTGCCAGATAATATCAAGGACACAAAATAAATTTTTCAGATAAATGAAAAATTTATTTCATATGATATGCCATTTATTACCTGATCCATGGTTTCATTGTTATTTATCATGTATGAAATTTTCTATGTATCTGAGAGGCTGCGATTTCATTTGCTAAGTGATAAAATACAAGATGTCTCCCTAAATGCAAATTTTAAATAAATAATGTTTAGTGTAAATATGTCAAGCACATTGCATGATACATAGCTTACTAAAGAATTATTTACTATTTACTTGAGTTAATATTTACCTGGGAAAAGTGTATTTTTATTTGCTAAAACCAGAAAAACTCCTTGAATAAGAGAGAAGCAATTACTCTTATTTATGACATCCTGTTCTGTTATCTGCCGTGAAGGTATAATACATGGTGAAGTCATCCTCATATTTTCCTAGTAATACAGCAAGAGATAGTAAAATTGTATTTCCTGATATAACCTAACAAGTGATGGGCATTATGTAGCAGAGGGAAAGTGTCTGAGGACATAGATCAGGTGAAAAATAAGCAAACAGGAATCGGCTGCACAGCTTTCCTCTTCTTTGGTCAGGTGGCTGGCAGAGTCTGCCCGGTGGCTGATCATCACCAACAAAGCAGAGAAGGGCCTGAAGGAGCTCAGGAAAGCTGCACACAGGAATGGGATGAAGAATGTGGAAGACACCTTAACTATAGAGGTGAGCAAGGAAGGGAGGTGGTTGTGAAATGTAGGAAAAGCATAACCTGCCATATGCCCCAGTCGGTGTCCACCAGGTGATAAAGGATGGGGAAGGATGGGGACACAGGCCTGGTTTCGGGTCTCTTTCACTTCATTTTCCTCATTCCCAGTGGATGTTGACACTCACTGCTTCAATGTTTGCATAGATAGAGAGAGAGAATATACTGTTGCCAAAGTGACTGGACATGGGTATTTTACTCACAGAGGTAGAGGGCATGTGATATTAATAATGATAAAGATTGTATACTGGTCCCATTCTGTTACAAACAGGAACAAAAATAAATCCATTGCTTCCTGTTGAATATTCTTTGGTCCTTTTGTTCAGGGTGGGCAAAGAACGAGAGGTTTGTGACCCTGCAGAATGGGGCGTAAGGAAGATTACATATTTGCTCATTCTGCCACATGACCTTTCATTCAAGGTACGTTTACCGAGTGCCTGCCTGTGCCAAGTTCTGCTCTACACATACTACAGCAGTGACCAGGAAAGTCCAAACCCCTGTTTTGTGGAATTTACATTTTACTCGTTACAAGTCACAAGGTCATGACTGGGTAGAAATTCTCCACAGGTCTGTCTCTTTTTTCATACCCCAGCTTTATAAAGCAGATACAACTGTGGATAATAAAGTAAATGAGGGCCGGTGCCGTGGCTCACTAGGCTAATCCTCCGCCTCGCGGTGCCGGCACACCAGGTTCTAGTCCCGGTCGCGGCGCCGGATTCTGTCCCGGTTGCCCCTCTTCCAGTCCAGCTCTCTGCTGTGGCCTGGGAGTGCAGTGGAGGATGGCCCAAGTACTTGGGCCCTGCACCCCATGGGAGACCAGGAGAAGCACCTGGCTCCCAGCTTCGGATTAGCGCGGTGCGCCAGCCACAGCGCGCCGGCCGTGGCGGCCATTGGAGGGTGAACCAACAGCAAAGGAAGACCTTTCTCTCTGTCTCTCTCTCTCACTGTCCACTCTGCCTGTCAAAAAAAAAAAAAGTAAATTAGTTAGAAAAAAAGCAAACCATTAGATAGTGACATAAATAATTTATTATATCATATATTAAATGTTGAAAAATTATAACATGCTAGGCATGCCACTTAATAATGAATAGCAGTAATATGTCAGGATCCCAGGTTTCAAGGAGGTTTCATATTAATAAGAGAAAAAAATAGTAGAGTTTAAAATGTTTTATTATGGTCAAAATCAGTTAAAATGAAATCTGCCCTCTTAGTAAATTTTAAAATATAGCATCCTGTGTTTTTAACCATAAACACCACCTAGAATAATAGATTGCTGAAAAATGTTTTTGTGCTACATCACTGAAACTCTATCCCTACTGAACTGAAGTTGTCCCTTTCCTTGAGAGCCTATTCCCTGTTTTGGATGCCTGATGTCCATAGAATTATGCAGGATGTGTCCTTCAGTCACTGGTTTATGTCACTTAACGTGGAGTCCTCAAGATCCATCCATATTGTCATATATGGCAGGATTTGCTTCTTTTTATGACTGAATAATATATATTGCATGCATATGCCACATTTTCTTTTTTCTTTTGTGTCAAAGGGCATTATATTCTTTGTACCTCTTGATTAGTGTGAATAGTGCTACAGTGAATAGGATGTGCAAATGCCTCCTTGAAATCCTACTTTGTTATGTTGGAAATATAACGGGAAGTGGGACCATGGGACCATATGGTAGTATTTATTATTATTATTATTATTATTTCATTTTTTGTAATGGGATCAAGGAATGAGAGGAACAATAACAGGGATAGAAAATAGTAATAAAGGAGGAATAAAAAAAATCAGGGAAAAGTCCTTTGGCCAGCTAATGTGAGGTCTGAAAGTCGCAGAAGAAAACAGGCCCTTTAACAGAAGATTTCAAACAGGAAGAAACAAAGTGCTCCTAAGAGTTTAAGCCCAATGAGAACGGAAGAACTAAAGGTTTCCCCAGAGATGGAGCCAGCAACAGTAGCACTGAGGGCCCTTGTTGCTGGGAACTGTTATCATGAGGTTGGGTTTCTTTTTTTTTTTTTTTAACTTTTATTTAGTAAATATAAATTTCCAAAGTACAGCTTTTGGATTACAATGGCTTCCCCCCCCCCAATAATTTCCCTCCCACTCGCACCCCTCCCATCTCCCGCTCCCTCTCCCATTCCATTCACATCAAGATTCATTTTCAATTATCTTTATATACAGAAGATCGATTTGGTATATATTAAGTAAAGATTTCATCAGTTTGCACCCACACAGAAATGAAAAGTGTAAAAATACTGTTTGAGTACTAGTTATAGCATTACTTCACATTGGACAACACATTAAGGACAGATCCCACATGAGAAGTAAGTACACAGTGACTCCTGTTGTTGACTTAACAATCTGACACTCTTGTATATGGTGTCAGTAATCTCCCTAGGCTCTAGTCATGAGTTGCCGAGGCTAGGGAAGCCTTTTGAGTTCACCGACTTCGATCTTATTCTGACAGGGTCGTAGTTAAAGTGGAAGTTCTCTCCTCCCTTCAGAGAAAGGTACCTCCTTCTTTGATGGCCCCGTTCTTTCCACTGGGATCTCACTCGCAGATATCTTTCATTTAGGTCTCTTTTTTTGCCAGAGTGTCTTGGCTTTTCATGTCTGAAATACTCTCATGGGCTCTTCAGCCATATACAAATGCCTTAAGGGCTGATTCTGAGGTCAGAGTGCTATTTAGGACATCTGCCATTCTATGAGTCTGCTGTGTATCCTGCTTCCCATGTGGGATCATTCTCTCCCTTTTTGATTCTATCAGTTAGTATTAGCAGACACTAGTCTTGTTTGTGTGATCCCTTTGACTCTTAGACCTATCAGTATGATCAATGTGAACTGAAATTGATCACTTGGACTAGTGAGATGTCATTGGTATATGCCACCTTGATGGGATTGTATTGGAATCCCATGGCAATTTCTAACTCCACCATTTGGGGCAAGCCCGATTGAACATGTCCCAAATTGTACATCGCCTCCCTCTCTTATTCCCACTCTTATGTTTAACAGGGATCACTTTTCTGTTAAAATTTAAACACCTAAGAATAATTGTGTGTTAATTACAGAGTTCAATCAATAGTACTAGAACAAAAAAAATACTAAAAGGAATAAAGTATTACATTGTACATCAACAGTCAGGACAAGAGCTGATAAAGTCACTGTTTCTCATAGTGTCCATTTCACTTCAACAAGTTTCCCCTTTGGTGCTCAATTAGTTGTCGCTGATCAGGGAGAACATATGATATTTGTCCCTTTGGGATTGGCTTAATTCACTCAGCATGAGGTTTCCCAGATTCCTCCATCTTGTTGCAAATGACCGGATTTCATTGTTTTTGACTGCTGTATAGTATTCTATAGAGTACATGTCCTATAATTTCTTTATCCAGTCTACTATTGATGGGCATTTGGGTTGGTTCCAGGTCTTAGCTATTGTGAATTGAGCTGCAACAAACATTAAGGTACAGACAGCTTTTTTGTTTGCCAATTTCATTTCCTTTGGGTAAATTCCAAGGAGTGGGATGGCTGGGTTGTATGGTAGTGTTATAGTCAGGTTTCTGAGGAATCTCCACACTGACTTCCATAGTGGCTTTTCCAGTTTGCATTCCCACCAACAGTGGGTTAGTGTCCCTTTTTCCCCACATCCTCGCCAGCATCTATTGTTGGTATATTTCTGAATGTGAGCCATTCTAACCGGGGTGAGGTGAAACCTCATTGTGGTTTTGATTTGCATTTCCCTGATTGCTTGTGATCCTGAACATTTTTTCATGTGTGTTTGCCATTTGGGTTTCCTCTTTTGAAAAATGTCTGTTGAGGTCCTTGGCCCATTACTTAAGTGGGTTGTTTGTTTTGTTGTTGTGGAGTTTCTTGATCTCTTTGTAGATTCTGGTTATCAACCCTTTATCTGTTGCATAGTTTGCAAATATTTTTTCCCATTCTGTCAGTTGCCTCTTCACTTTCCTGACTGTTTCCTTTTTAGTACAGAAACTTCTCAATTTAATGTAACCCCAAATGTTAATTTTGGCTTTGACTGCCTCTGCTTCTGCAGTGTTTTCCAAGAAGTAATTGCCGATACCTATATCTTGCAGGGTTTCTCCAATGTTCTCTAATAATTTGATCATGTCGGGTCATAGATTTAGATCTTTAATCCATGTTGAGTGGATTTTTGTGTAAGGTGAAAGGTAGGGGTCTTGCTTCATGATTCTGCACATGGAAATCCAGTTTTCCCAGCACCATTTATTGAATACAGTGTCCTTGCTCCAGGAATTGGTTTTGGATCCTTGATCAAATATAAGTTGGCTATAGATGTTTGGATTGATTTCTGGTGTTTCAATTCTGTTCCATTGGTCTATCCATCTGTTTCTGTACCAGTACCATGCTGTTTTGATTACAACTGCCATGTAGTATGTCCTGAAATCTGGTATTGTGATGCCTCCGGCTTTGTTTTTGTTGTACAGAATTGCTTTAGCTATTTGAGGTCTCCTGTGTCTCCATATGAATTTCAGCATCATTTTTTCCAGATCTGAGAAGAATGTCTTTGGTATTTTGATTGGTATTGCATTGAATATATAAATTGCTTTTGGGAGAATGGACATTTTGATGATATTGATTCTTCCAATCCATGAGCATGGAAGATTTTTCCATTTTTTGGTATCTTCTTCTATTTCTTTCTTTAAGGTTTTGTAATTTTTATCGTAGAGATCTTTAATGTCCTTGGTTAAGTTTATTCCAAGGTACTTGATTGTTTTTGTAGCTAGTGTGAATGAGGCTGATCTTAGAAGTTCTTCCTCAGCCATGGCATTGCCTGTGTATACAAAGGCTGTTGATTTTTATACATTGATATTATATCCTGCTACTTTGCCAAATTCTTCTATGAGTTCCAATAGTCTCTTAGTAGAGTTCTTTGGGTCCCCTAAATAAAGAATCATATCATCTGCAAAGAGGGATAGTTTGAGTTCTTCCTTCCCAATTTGTATCCCTTTAATTTCTTTTTCTTGCCTAATAGCTCTGGCTAAAACTTCCAGAACTATATTGAATAGCAGTGGTGAGAGTGGGCATCTCTGTCTGGTACCAGATCTCAGTGGAAATGCTTCCAACTTTTTCCCATTCAATAGGATGTTGGCTGTGGGTTTTTCATAGATTGCTTTGATTGTATTGAGGAATGTTCCTTCCATACCCAGTTTTCTTAGAGTTTTCATCATGAAAGGGTGTTGTATTTTATCAAATGCTTTGTCTGCATCTATTGAGATAATCATATGGTATTTCTTCTGCAGTCTGTTAATGTGGTGTATCACATTGGTTGATTTGTGAACACTGAACCATCCCTGCATATGAGGGGTAAATCCCACTTGGTTTGGGTGGATGATCTTTCTGATGTGTTGTTGCATTCTATTGGCGAGAATTTTATTGAGGATTTTTGCATCTATGTTCATCAGGGATATTGGTCTGTAATTCTCTTTCAATGCTGCATCTTTTTACAGCTTAGGAATTAAGGTGATGCTGACTTCATAGAAAGAATTTGGGAGGATTCTGTCTATTTCGATTGTTCTGAATAGTTTGAGAAGAATTGGAGTTAGTTCTTCTTTAAGTGTCTGGTAGAATTCAGCAGTGAATCCATGTGGTCCTAGGCTTTTCTTTGTTGTTGTTCTACTGTTTCAATTTCTGTCTCACTTATGGGTCTGTTTATGTTTTCTATGTCCTCATGGTTCAATTTACGTGGTTGCATGTGTCCAGGAATCTGTCCATTTCTGATAGGTTTCCCTGTTTGCTGGTATACAGGTCCTTGTTATAATTTCTGATGATTCTTTTTATTTCTGTGGTGTCTGTTGTTATGTTTCCTTTTTCATCTCTGATTTTATTGATTTGGGTCTCTTCTTTTTTTAGTTAGTTGGGCCAGTAGGATGTCAATTTTGTTTATTTTTCAAAAAACCAGCTCCTCGTTTGGCTGATTTTTTATAATTTTTTTTTATTATTCAATCCTGTTGAGTTCTTCTCTGATTTTTATTATTTCTCTTCTCCTACTAGATTTGGGTCTGGTTTGCTACAGGTTTTCTAGATGCTTGAGATGAATTGATCTCATTTATTTGGTGCCTTTCCAATTTCTTGATGTAGGCACCTATTGATATAAACTTTCCTCTTAACACTGCTTTTGCTGTATCCCATATGTTTGGTATGTTGTTTTGTTATCCTCATTTACTTCCAGAAAGTTTTTGATTTCTCTTTTGATTTCTTCTGTGACCCAGTGTTCATTCAGGAGCATGTTGTTCAATCTCCATGTGTTTGCGTATGCTCTAGGGATTCTTGAGTTGCTAATTTCCAACTTCATTCCTTTATGGTCTGAGAACCTGCATGGTATGATTCTAATTCTTTTGAGTTTGTTGAGACTTGCTTTATGGCCTAGTATGTGGTCAATCCTAGAGAAGGTTCCATGTACTGCTGAGAAGAATGTAAATGCTTTATATGTAGGATGAAAAGTTCTATAGATATCTATTAGATCCATTTGGGCTGTAGTGTCGTTTAAATCTGCTGTTTCCTTGTTGATCTTCTGTCCTGTTGATCTGTCTATTTCTGAGACTGGAGTATTGAAGTCCCCCAGTACTATTGTTTTGGGATCTAAGTCTGCCTTTAAGTCCCTTAACAAATCTTTTAAATAAACCGGTGCCGTGTAATTAGGTGCATATAGATTGATAATCATTATATCTTCCTGTTGAATGGATCCCTTAATCATTATATAGTGCCCCTCTTTGTCTCTCTTAACACTTTTTGTGTTAAAGTTTATGTTGCCCAATATTAAGATGGCTACACCCACTCTTTTTTCATTTCTGTTGGCATGGTATATCTTTTTCCAGCCTTTCACTTTCAGTCTGTATGCATCTTTGTTGGAAAGATGTTTTTCTTGTAAGCTGTGAATCACTAGTTCCGGAAGAGTTTCCTCTGCTATTTCTTCCCCTACTCTTCCCTGAACCTGCAGTATCTCCACTTTTATTAAACTGTTTCTCCCCGGACTATCAGTGTGCTCCCTTCCTATTCTGCCATCTTGCCGCACTCCTCTGGGCTTCTTTATTAAAAAATTTTTTTATTTATTTGAAAATCAGAATTCTAGAGAGAGGGGGAGAGACAGAGATCTTTCATCCACTGACTCACTCTCCAAGTGGCCCCTCCAGGAGCTTCATCCAGATCTCCCACATGGGTGGCAGGAGCCCAAACATTTGCCCCATCTTCTGATGGTTTTCCCAGACCATTGGTAAGAAGCTGGATCAGAAGAGGAGCAGCCAGGACTTGAACCAGCACCCAAATGGGATGCTAATGTCTCACATATGCTTTACCCATTGTGCCACAATACCAGCACAGGGAATGCTAGTTTTTTTGTTGTTGTTGTTTTGATTTGGTGGTGCTAATGGGATGGTTGGAGAGAAAAGCATTCTTGAAATTGAAGTAGAGCTTTTCACCAAGATGGCGCCAAAGGTGAAGAAGGAAGCTCCTGCCCCTCCTAAAGTTGAAGCCAAAGCAAAGGCCCTAAAGGCCAAGAAGGCAGTGCTGAAAGGCATCCACAACCACAAGAAGAAGAAGATCCGCACGTCCCCCACCTTCCGGCGGCCCAAGACACTACGCCTCCGATGGCAGCCCAAATACCCTCGGAAGAGCACCCCCAGGAGAAACAAGCTTGACCAGTATGCCATCATCAAGTTCCCCCTGACCACGGAGTCGGCCATGAAGAAGATAGAAGACAACAACACACTGGTGTTCATTGTGGATGTCAAGACCAACAAGCACCAGATAAAACAAGCTGTGAAGAAACTCTATGACATTGACATGGCCAAAGTCAACACCCTGATCAGACCCGACGGAGAGAAGAAGGCGTGTGTGCGGCTGGCTCCTGACTGTGATGCTCTGGACGTTGCCAACAAAATTGGGATCATCTGAACGGAGTGCAGCTGGCTAATTCTAAATATATGTTTTTTCACCATAAAAAAAAAAAGAAATTGAAGTAGAGCAGCCAGCATCACGGCTCAATAGGCTAATCCTCTGCCCGTGGCGCCAGCATACCGGGTTCTAGTCTCGTTAAGGGCGCCAGATTCTATCCCGGTCGCTCCTCTTCCTGTCCAGCTCTCTGCTGTGGCCCGGGAAGGAGGATGGCCCAAGTGCTTGGGCCCTGCACCTGCATGGGAGACCAGGAGAAGCACTTGGCTCCTGGCTTTGGATCCGCGCGGTGCACACCGGCCACAGAGGCCATTGGGGGGTGAACCAAAGGAAAAGGAAGACCTTTCTCTCTGTTTCCCTCTCTCACTGTCCACTCTGCCTGTCAAAAAAAAAAGGAAATTGAAGCAGAGCTCTACATAACTCCTGGAGTGCATCAATCTTTGCCCAAATTACATGAATTTTTTGAAACAAATAACTTCTTAGGAGCTCAATTTAATTCCCAGTGCAACTTAGTATCTTGCCTTCTAGTTTGATCCAATGATTGAAAGCTAAAATAATGCAGGGGCATGGCATCTAACAAAATTATGTGCCACACACTGAAATTTAAAAGAACAATGCATTATCAAAAGGAATGGCAATTGACAGTCCCCTAAGTGCCCGGTGGGGAGAAAGAAAACATTGATGATGATTTGTTTTAGGGACTGGATTCTTTTCAAAAATGATATCCAGTGACACTAAATTTGATTTTTTTTTTGACAGGCAGAGTTAGTGAGAGAGAGAGAGAGAGAGAGAGAGAAAGGTCTTCCTTCCATTGGTTCACCCCCCAAATGGCTGCTACGGCCAGTGCACTGCGCCGATCCGAAGCCAGGAGCCAGGCGCTTCCTCCTGGTCTCCCATGCAGGTGCAGGGCCCAAGCACTTGGGCCATCCTCCACTGCCTTCCTGGGCCACAGCAGAGAGCTGGACTGGAAGAGGAGCAACTAGGACAGAACCGGCACCCCAACCGGGACTAGAACCCAGAGTGCCAGCACTGCAGGCGGAGGATTAGCCTAGTGAGCCACGGCGCCGGCCTAAATTTGATTTTTTTTAAACTGTGCAAAGATCATTTCAAACTTGTATTTTAGTCCTGCCCTATTCTAACTTAAAGTATCTGCTTCGCATCGTAGCAATACATTCGTTCCTCCATCCTAGGAAGACCAGGTAATATCACCCATCTTCTCTACCCAAATCCCTCATAACAGGGATGACTGAAGAGCTCAGAGACAGGGAGAGCAAAGCTGTTATACTTGTGTTACTGTGAAAGCTAACACCGTGGGCGCCACATTCAATTCTTAGTGTCAGTGGATTTGCCAACACTTCACCCCACAATTGAACTTACTCATCCATCACAGGTTTTCCCCCAGGTGCAAAGCCTGCCCTGCTGAATACAGGATGTGGCCCAGAAAGCAGACATGAGTGATGTTAGCTTACTGTGAGGAAGGCCTTCTGTGCATTACAGCATGCCCGTCACGTTATCCCACACTCAGCAATCAAATGCCTACATTTTCCAAAAAGAGGGATCTGAGTGTTAATCGTTCCAAGTCCTTCTTCCTGGAAATAACAGCATCAGAGGAAAGTGTCCTCCCCCTGCCAACCTCAAGTATTTTTCGGGCAACTTCTCTTAAATGCTCTTTCTAGGTCAATTCTGTCTGGATGGGCTCTGGAAGATACCTGTTCCAGCCTTAGTGCATGTCTTTAATCTCATTCTGAATCCTCCAGTTTACCAGGTCTTTGTGTTCAATTCAGTCTCCTTGTTGATGCAGTTATGGTCTTAGGGAGCACCCATCTCCTGTAAGCTCTGTAGCTTCCAAACTCTTCCCTGCTCCTTCCCTCCCTCTGGTCTGCCCAATTTCTTCCACTCCTCTGTTATGATTGTCCAGCCTGTTTCTTCAGCTTCCCCCCTATTCTTCCTAAGTAGTTCAACCCTAGTAGTCAAAGGACTCCTGCTCCACAGGGGACCAGTCTAGATTACATCCTCCATGCAGTTCCTGGGACTCACCCTAGTCCCAGAGTACTTTACTGAAGGCTCAATCTGTAGGACACCAAGGAAGGCACGCTTGTGTGATTATGAGTGATGAGGTAACCTTGCAATATCAGCAGAAATTCTCTACTGAATCCTCTGCTGGTTTCCATTACACCCACCAAATTTCAGAGTTTTCCCAACTATGATACATTAAAAATTTTTCTGAATAGGATATATCATTATAATTTTAAAATATAAATGTCTACTTCCCCTATCTCTGATCTCACTCACAAAGATGTTCCCCAAGGTCCCTGGATCAATGTGGTTTTTCCTGTGTTGGTTCTGGAATCTTAGATCTTTGAGCTTCTAAGTGCATTCCACCCTCCATCAGCTCTTCCCAGCCATTTCTCCTTTTATAGTTTCCCTTTCCTTCTGCTTTCTCAGACTTTCTCCAGACTTGTTTCATATTTATTTTGTGACAGGCACTGTGACAGGAAGAGCTCCCCCAAAAAGAAGTCAAAACCTGTGTCTTCAGCAAGGTGCAGTGTGAAGGCTGATGGGAGAGACCTAACCTGGGTTAGTGTGGGAATGGAGGCACTGAATGCCTCTGAAATGGGTTTTTGGAGTTAAGGTAGAACCTGGTAGAAGCCAGGTGTAAATAGGGCAGGTGTGTGATTAAATCTGCAGTTGAGAGAAGTCCAAATGACTGCAGGAGGCAAGACAGGGATGGTATGATAGATGTTTAACACATCACATTCTAGAAGGACGAATAAGCCAAAAATCCCACACTTGTGATTATTAATCTCCATGATGTGAATTATTCCACCATGATTGATTACAAGCTACTAATATGACAGCAGCCATATATCCCCATCTGGCCCAGGTTTAAGCCCTTCTTGGAGCCTATTCTTATAACAGTATCTATAACAATGGCCTGAAGTCTGGATTTTTGTGTTAGATGGCAGGGCGGGGGCGGGGGTCACCACCATGATTGCTCTCTAAAAAGCGTAAACCTAATATTTTGCTGCTATGGTTGGGATTGCAAAGTAGGACATTCTCAAAAGTGTAAGTTTCTTTGGTCATGGTGATGGTATTGTTTCACCAGTGATAATGAAGTTATATTAGTTAAATAGTTCATAAGTTAATAAGTACCCAAGGTGTGCTAGGTGTAATTTGATATGAATACCTTTCTGACATTTTGTGTGGACTAGGAAATCCTTCTAAGAAAGGTGTTATTTTTTCACTGCCTTCTTTTCCAACTCTTGATTCTTCTACTTCTCATTCTTCTTTTTAAAAACAAGATAATGGGGCCGGCGCTGTGGCGCAGTGGGTTAAAACCCTGGCCTGCGGTGCCAGCATCCCATATGGGCACCGGTTCAAGACCCAGCTGCTCCACTTACAATCCAACTCTCTGTTATGGCCTGGGAATACAGTAGAAGATGGCCCAAGTCCTTGGGCCCTGCACCTGTGTGGGAGGCCCCAAAGAAGCTCCTGGCTCCTGGCTTCAGATTGGCGCAGCTCTGGCCGTTGCAGCCATTTGGGGAGTGAACCAGCAGATGGAAGATCTCTCTCTCTCTCTGCCTCTCCTCTCTCTGTGTAACTCTGACTTTCAAATAAATAAAATAAATCTTTAAAAAAGGAAAAAAAAAGATAATTAGGACCAACACTGTGGTACAGGAGGTTAAGCAGCTGCCTATGACATTGGCATCCTATTCGAGTGTTGGTTTGAGTCCTGCTTATTCCATTCCTGGTCCAGCTCCCTCCTAATGTGTCTTGGAAGGCAGAAGAAGATGGTCTAAGTATATGGGTCCCTGCCACCCACGTGGAAGACCTAGAAGAAGCTTCTGGCTCCTGGCTTTGGCCTGGCCCAGGCCTGGCAATTGTGGCCATTTGGGGAGTGGATGGAAGATTGTCTATCTATATCTATATCTCTCTCTTCCCCCTTCTCTCTCTCTCTCCCTCTCTGTCTCTCTGTTTCTGCCTCTTTCTTTGCAAATCGGGCCTTTCAAATAAATAAATAAATAAATCTTTTTAAAAATAAAACCCAGATAATTGAAGCTTACAGGTATTTACCTTCCTTAAGATACATTACTAGCAAATTCAGAGCCAAAATGTGACCCTAGGTCATAGCCAAGTCTAGATATGGATGACACTACTCCAGCATCCCCCCTGATTTCTTCCCTAGACTTTATTGTAGGTTTCTCATTCATGGAAATAGAATATGCTAGAATTTCCCTGAAGGAGGCTGATGGAAGAATCAAAATAAGGGCTCTCAAGCTAAGTTCCTTTTCTTGGAAACAGTTTTTCCACAACAGGCAGCCAACTTAGAACTAAGCTCAGGGGCTAGGTCTCTGTGCCCATCTGTCATAAATGGACCTTCGGACCCTACTCCAAGTGACTCCACATTTGTTTCCCATTTTCCATCTGAATCTCCAACCCTGCAGCCCTCTTGAGTCTTAGGTTGTCACTGCACAATTGCCCTGAGGTTCCTTTAACTTTCTACCATGTTTACTCCTGTCAATACATCTTTAGTGCCTATATTTCCTACCAGAAAGCAAGAAGGTGGATCTCATTCTCCCATGGGTTCCCAGCACTCCCACACTGACCTGCACTTTGTAACAACTGAGCAATTTATTTTTGCTGTTGTCATTGTTGAAGGTTGTGAGATCCACCATGAAGGAGGAGCTGCTGGACGCACAGAGAAAGCCTTCCCTGTGCGACTCGTTCCACACACCCGTCCTGCGGAAACGGATCCTGCTCTTGTCCCTTGTGAGGTAGGCTTCACATAGTGCATAAGGACATAAAATGGTAGAGAACTGAGCCTGTAACTTCAAGGGGTACAACGTGTTGTGGGAACAAATTTGGGGAGAAAAGATGGGAAAGTTATGAAGATCATTCATGTTTGGAAGTGATCAAAGGGTTATAAATACTGACATGGAACTAAATATGTGATGAGGAGCTTTGATTTTGCACATCACCCTACCAGGATCGTCATAGGAGACTGACCGCAATAACTTTAATTATAGAACAGATTTTAATTTTAGGATTTTTCATTGGTTTGCTTCCACCTTAACTGGGATAAAATTATAGTGAAGGACATTAATTGATCCTTCTCGAATTGATATGTTCATAATCTCACCCAGCTATTCTTTTTTGTGTGCTGTGAGAATTCTGAAGATGATATATTATTGTTAACTACAGTCTATCAAAATGTCATGTCACAAACTATAAATTCATACAACAAAAAAGTGCACTGCCTACACTCAATCTTAGCCAAAAGCATGAGAAGCAATGCCCCATGAATATTTGTAAATATGAAACCTATACACAGATCAAAATATCCAAAGTCCTTCCATATAATGCCCACAATTACGCCTCTACCTCCATAAAAAATCCCTTAAGAAGAATTGTGACGTCCATCATCCTACAATATCTTATAATTTAAAAATCATGACCATGCAAGGATGTCTTCCACAACATAACTAGTGCTTTCCTACTTTCAGCACAAGCACTGGCTGTCTGGGCCAAGACAGTGGTATTTGTAGGACCAAGGCTTTAAATTTTATGACATAGATCTTTCTCTTTTTTTTCACCACAGACTTTCAAATATCATGGTCGTTATTGGCCTGAACATCCACCTACAGCATTTTGGGAGCAGTGTTTACCTTTTGCAAGGCCTCTTCGGAGTAGTCAACCTCCTGGGTAATTTTGTGGCACTGTTGGCACTGAATCACATAGGCCGTCGGGGAAGTCAGGCATTGTTCTCGTTCGTACTGGGAATCTCCATTCTGTCCCTCACATTTGTGCCTCAAGGTAAGAAATGAGAACAGGTGGAAGAAAATAAAAGTCTTCCCCTGCCCCTTTCCTCAGTTGTTGCATTGCTCATACCTGTCTGAACCAAAAAACAGAAAGCAGATGGGTTGTAAAGTTTCCATAAAGCAAGCTGAGGCTTTGTGACTGGCTCTGCCAGTGGGTTACTGGGAGAATTGGAAGTCAGGAAGAGTCAATGTGAACATGTCTTGCCTTCCTCACGTCCGAGAAGGATCTGCAAACTGGTGCTATTTAATCTGGCACTTTCTCGAACAAGACTTTTTCACTTGACTTTTCACAAATCCAACTCCTCAGCATCTCTGACATGATGGTGTCCATTACGTGAGGCTGTATCCCATGAGGGCTCTTTCATGTGACCCCAGCTTCAGTGGCAATATACTGCCTTGTCTCTGGGTATCCACCTGTGGGTCATACACTGCAAGCTTGGTATAGAAGAGTCATCTTGACTTCAGGAAATAAAAATCCCTTATTGTCACTCCAAGAAGTGTCTACTAACAAAAAAGAAGTAGTTAAGACTCTCTTAGAATCAATTTTGCTGAATGAGATGATCATACTTAATGAACAGGGGAACCTAGGTTGTCATCATACTTAGCCTAAATCACAGGGCATAATAGTGTAATCCACATAGTGTGATCATATAATAATACATTCTGCACATAGCATAATAGTCACACATACTTCACCCAAATCCCACAGTAGTGATTCTACAGGAACTCCACTTCTCCCAAATGTCCACAATGATACCATGTGCTGCCTTACAGCAGAGTTCCAAGTTGTAATCTCTCGTGAGATTTGTCTTTTATCTGGGTAGGCAATAGACTCTCTGAAATTCCTGTTTAAGATTTACAAAGTTGAAAAAAAAAGTTTAATATTCTTTAATATTATTCTAGATCAAGTACTCTTGAATTTGTCCATGAGCCTCCAAATCCTCTTGGCTTTATTGCTCTCCTCTGTGACAGCAGTTTCATGTCGATATTGTGTTTGCATCTAGATGTTAAACTCCTGTAGGAAATGGATGTGTCTTACATCCCTCAGTACTTGCCCACAGGATGATTCTTTATTCTCCATGAAGAACCCAAGAACCCTGGAAGGATAAATGGAAGCCATGTCCTGTTGGACTCACATTCTCCCTTCTATATTTGGCAAATCTCCAGTATGCAGGGACAAGTGATGCAATAGCTGAAGGCATTTTATTTAATACACCAATCACTCAGGTAGAGGAGTCACATTTCTTAGCTGATGACCGTGGCATATTCTCTGCCTCTGTGCAGCTTTTCCTCAGTATATTTTACACTTGAATCATCTCAATGTGTATTTACACTCCAAACTGCAGGGTCTTTGTCTCTTGGAATTTGGGGGATGTTAAATTCTTATGGCTTTGATTTTCTGAGTTTCACTCGTCTTTTTCTTAAGAAATGGAGACCCTGCGTGTGACTTTGTCAGTTTTCGGAGGAGGACTTTCTAGTGCAGCTATGAGCAGTTGTGTTACCCATGGAAATGAACTTCTCCCCACAGCAATCAGGTAGAAAATCTTATGGAGGATCTCTCAAGGCCAAAAACAGACCTTTTCAGCTAATCGGGACTTATATGGGAATATAGAGACTGGTAAATAACCAAAACTCTTATTTATAAGCTATCAATTAATATTAATAATAATGACACTTACCTTGGTTAAAAGTTGCCTTTTTGCCTTTAATATATCATTTCATGTACTCTTTTTTTCTTTTTTCTTTTTTATTTATTTTTTTTTTGACAGGCAGAGTGGACAGTGAGAGAGAGAGACAGAGAGAAAGGTCTTCCTTTGCCATTGGTTCACCCTCCAATGGCCGCTGCAGCCAGCGCACTGCACTGATCCAAAGGCAGGAGCCAGGTGCTTATCCTGGTCTCCCATGGGGTGCAGGACCCAAGCACTTGGGCCATCCTCCACTACACTCCCAGGCCACAGCAGAGAGCTGGCCTGGAAGAGGGGCAACCGGGACAGAATCCGGCACCCTTACCAGGACTAGAACCCGGTGTACCAGCGCCGCAAGGCAGAGGATTAACCTATTGAGCCACGGCGCCGGCCTCATGTACTCTTATAAGTCACTTAAAGGGTGGGTACTGTGGGCCATAGTGTTTCAAAAATAGAGAGAACATGCCTTAATGCCCTGTGGACTTGAAAATAATTTCCTAGCAAATAAGAGAGCATATTTCAAATGCAAGAGTGTGTTGTCAACCTGCAAGTGTCTAAACACTGTTCTGGTGTCCACAAAATAATAAATCACAACTTACATGATTATTTTTGTGTTGTTTGTGTTCCAAGGGCAACAGCTTCAGGAATCATTACCATCGCTGGTAGCACTGGGGCTGCCCTGGCTCCCTTGGTAATGATCCTGAGGATTTATTATGCACCCTTACCCTGGATCATCTACGGAGCTATGTCCATCCTCTCCGGCCTTGTTGTCCTCCTCCTCCCTGAGACCAGGAACCAGCCTCTGCCTGACTCCATCCAGGATGTGGAAGATGAGTGAGTGACCCTCCAGCTGCCCCAAGAGCCTCTGTGCCACAGATCTGTGATGAGAAAGGCAAAACACCAGGCAGGGCTGCTGTCCCTTGGGTTGGCCTAGAGCTAGGCCCATAGGCCCAGGCTCTTTCCATGTGGTCAATGCCTTTGGCTTAGGGACAGTGTCATCTCACCTGTCAGTGACTTCAGTTCTCCCCTGAAGCTATGCACTTATAGGTTTAGTGGCAAGGAAACCAAGACTGTATCCCATCTGCCATCTCTTCCCTGGTGTGACATGCACATCCCTGAAGGTATCCCACAATACTGCAGAAAAACTAGTGCCACATCTCCTTCCCCGTCCCTGGAAGCCTGGGGTTGCAAGAGTGCTGGGAAGCTATCTGGAACTCCAGTTACCTGTAGGTCTGAGGTCCACCCTTCTCACTACAACACCAGGTGGAGACTAATTACAAGACTGGGGTCACTCTCCAAGATGGCAGTGCATCTAAGGGAAGAAGATTTTGCCTGTGAGGTTCAGTCCATGTGGTTTTCACCGGGAAGGAAAGTGTTCATAAAATATCAAGAAAGGTATACCAAACAGATTTTAAAATGATGAACAGTTGGGCAGAATTGTAAATCTTTGTTATTTCCAAAGACCCCTTTGGAGAAGGGCAGGACGCCATAGGGTAGGGAGTAGAAATTGTCCATGCTGCCTTCTCAGCTCCTACAGGGAGGCTGGTCTTCTACTTTGCAAGATTCACTGGAGACCACAGGCAGGTCCATGATTACTCCCGAGGCTGATGCCCTATCAGCATGCTCTGAAGAACGAGGAGACACTTGTTTTCTCTCTGCCCTTTCATGTTTGTGTTTGCTTATTTGTGATTTTCATTGTGTCTGTCCCAGGAGAAAAGCCTCAAGAAAAGCAAAGCAGGACGAAACCTTCATCAAAGTGACACAGTTTTAATGAATCCCGGGAGCTGACTGCTGATCAAAATGCAAGAAAAAGGAAAATAGTCAGAGTCATTCCTTCGTACTAATAAACTTGGAAAGTAAATAAATAGATATGACAGAAAAAATGGATCCCACTTAGAAATGTGGTACTAAATTACTGTATATAAAAATGCATGATTAAACACAGTATGAAGTATGAAGAAAATCATACTTTAAAAGGAATCATGACAGAATGTGTAAGTGTAAATACTTAGCATATTTTTGGATAGGAAAGTAGGGTAGATTTAAAGCAATGATTCTCTCCCAGTTCATTAACATAATAATTGATACAGTAATTCTAATGTGGATACCAACAGTTTCAAAACAACTTGAAGAAAATAATAGTTCCAAATTTACATGGAATAAATAATTAACAAGATTTAGGAAAATGAATTTCATGGACTAAGGACAGGGCAGGCTGGCATAAGCTGGAGTAAGAAGTGGTTATTTTGTCATCATAAATTACCAGTCTCAACACAGGAGTCTGTAGTTCAGTATGAGGAACTTCAAAGAACTTGTGGTGAAATGGAATTAAAAGATAAGTTTTGTTTGATGCATAAAATTTTGAAATCTGTGCATGGTTTATACATATTATACACTTTTCTGGGACTTTCTGAAGATTCCTCCTGTTGTGGATTTTATCAACAGGCTGTTTGTGTGTCCTTATCATACAAATAACACAATTTGGTGAGGCTTTAAATGAGAAATCATTAGGCATTCACCTTGCATCTCAATTTGGCTGCTTTAGCCTTTTTTTCTCCTAACATTAACAAATCTTGGCCCACCCTCAGCCAGGCAGAAAAACCTGACTCTGGTGGGGAGAAATAACAGGAGGTTAAGACCTAGTGAATGTGTGGAGCTTATGAACTAGGAATGTGGGAAAAAAAAAAAACTGAGCATGTGTGGGAGAACTCATGGTGTGCCTGAGACATACTCTCGGTGGGAGGGAGACGCCACAATCTTAGTAGCCTTGGCAACCTGGTGGAAGACACTGCAGAGGAATCCGCGTTTACACTGAAGACTGCGAAGATCCTTTGTGTGGTCCTTGGGACAGAGCAGATGAATATTATACTGACTGGGGCTAGCGATCAGGCAATAGCTCAGCTGAGTGGAATTACTTCCCTTCTGAATAAAGAGAGAGAGAGAGAGAGAGAGAGAGAGAGAGAGAGAGAGAAATTTACCAGGCCAAACCTGGGTGTGTCAGTTTGGGACACCCTTAACCATGAAGAACAGAACTAAACAGAGCTCTCTGGCCACACTCACCACAAGCCTCTAGAGATTCACCAAAAGCAGACAGTCCACTTAATCTAGAGTCATAGTATAATGAGAAAAACCATCACAACGAGAAAAAAAGAAGAAACCAAAGAATATCTCCACAATGCCAAACAAAAAAACACAGAATTAAGGAAACAAGAAAAAAGAAGACATTATAATGCTCCCAAATAAACATGACACTCCAATACAAGATTATGAAGATGATGAGATAGAAGAAATGCAGATATGGATTTCAAAAACTTATGGTAAGAATATTTAGAAGTTATCAGAAACAAATTCATGAACTACAGAAATCCATACTGGACAGGATATAAAATCTCTCTCGTGAAAATGAAATCTTAAGGAGGAATCAAAATGAAATGAGGAAATTAGTAGAACATGAAATTGTGATATTGAAAAGAAATCAAAATGAAATGAAGAATTCAATGGAACAAATGACAAATGCATTTGAGAGCCTTAAAAAACAGAATCAGTAAGATAGAAGAGAGAATATCAGACTTAGAAGACAAACCACAGGTCAGTATAGAGTCAAACCAAAGAAAAGAAGAGGAAATTAGAAATTAAAAAATATTGTTGGGAATCTACAGGATACTATTTAAAAAACCAACATTCGGGTCCTAGGAGTTCCTGAAGGCATGGAGAGAGAAAGGATTAGAAGGCCTTTTAGTGAGACACTAGCAGAAAACTTCCCAGGTTTGGAGGACAGGAAGCACACAGATCCCTGTTAAACATAAGAGTGGGAATAAGAGAGGGAAGAGATGTACAATTTGGGACATGCTCAAGCTGACTTGCCCTAAATGGTAGAGTTAGAAACATACCAGGGGACTCCAATTTAATCCCATCAAGGTGGCATGTACCAATGCCATCTCACTAGTCCAAGTGATCAATTTCAGTTCAAAATTGATCATAATGAAAGGACTAAGAGTCAAAGGGAGCACATAAACAAGTCTAGTACCTGCTAATACTAACCGATAGAATAAATAAAGGGGAGAGTGATCCAACATGGGAAGCGAGATACTCAGCAGACTCATAGAATGGCAGATGTCCTAAACAGCACTCTGGCCTCAGTATCAGCCCTAAAGGCATTCCTATCTGGCTGAAAAGCCCATGAGAGTATTTCAGGCATGGAAAGCCAAGACACTAAGGCAAAAAAAAAAAAACCTAAATGAAAGATCTCTGTGAGTGAGATCCCAGTGGAAAGAACAGGTCTTCAAAGAAGGAGGTACCTTTCTCTGAAGGGAGGAGAGAACTTCCACTTTGACTATGACCTTGTCTAAACAAGATAAGAGTCGGAGAACTCAAGGGGTTTCCATAGCCTTGGAAACTCATGACTGGTGCATAGGGAGATTACCGATGCCATAAACAGGAGTGTCAATTTGTAAAGTCAACAACAGGAGTCACTGTGCACTTACTCCTCATGTAGGATCTCTGTCCTTAATGTGCTGTACATTGAGATTTAATGCTATAACAAGTACTCAAACAGTATATTTCACTTTGTGTTTCTATGGGGGTGCAAACTGTTGAAATCTTTACTTAATGTATACTAAACTGATCTTCTGTTAAAAAAAAAAAGAAGAAGAAATTAGCAATTCCCAACTTGACTCTCACTGGGATTAAACATGACAATAGGTCTGATCTGATTTCATCATCATTTAAAAAAAATCATCTATTATTTTTCACTTTATGTTTCTGTGTGGGAGCAAACTGTTGAAATCCTTACTTAATGTATACTAAGCTGATCTTCTGTATATTAAGATAATCGAAAATGAATCTTGATGTGAATGGAAGGGAAGAGGGAGTGGGAAAGGGGAGGGTTGTGGGTGGGAGGGATGGTATGGGGGGGAAGCCATTGTAATCCATAAGTCGTACTTTGGAAGTTTATATTCATTCAATAAAAGATTAAAAAAAAGAAAGAAAATGAATCCTCATGTAAATGGAAGGGGAGAGGGAGTGGGAGAGGGGAGGGTTGCAGGTTGGAGGGACGTTATGGGGGAAGCCATTGTAATCCATAAGCCGTACTTTGGAAATTTATATTCATTAAATAAAAGTAAAAAAAAAAAACTGTTAAGAGAGACAAAGAAGGGCACTATATAATGATTAAGGGATCAATTCAACAGGAAGATGTAACTCTTATCAATGTATGTGCACCTAATTACAGGACACCAGTTTATTTAAAAGATATGTTAAGGGACTTAAAGGGAGACTTAGACTCCAATACAATAGTACTGGGGGACTTCAATACTCCACTCTCAGAAATAGACAGATCAACTGGACAGAAGATCAACAAGGAAACAGCAGACATAGACTCGAATAGTTTAGTACTGGGGGACTTCAATACTCCACTTTCAGAAATAGATCAACTGGACAGAAGATCAACAAGAAAACAAGAGATTTAATCGACACTATAGCCCAGATGGATCTAACAGATATCTACAGAACTTTTACCCTACACTTTAAGGATTTACATTCTTCTCAGCTGTACATGGAACCTACTCTAGGATTAACCACATACTAGGCCATAAAGTAAGTCTCAGCAAATTCAAAAGAATAGAAATCATACCATGGACACTATGTGAAACAGTGGCTTGATTGGCCCTTGTCCTGACTGTTGATGTACAACTTAATATTTATCCCTTTAGTATTTTTTTGTTCTACTTAATACTATTGGATGAAGTCTGTAATTAACAAAAAATTATTCTTAAGTGTTCAAATTTAACTGAAACGTGATCTCTGCTAAATATAAGAGTGGGAATAAGGAGGGAGGAGATGTACAATTTGGGACATACTCAAGCTGACTTGCCCCAAATGGTAGAGTTAGAAATGTGCCAGGGGATTCCAATTCAATCCCATCAAGGTGGCATGGACCAATGACATCTCACTAGTCCAAGTGATCAATTTCTGTTCACAATTGATCATACTGATAGGTCTAAAAGTCAAAGGGATCACACAAACAAGACTAGTGTATGTGAATACTAACTGATAGAATCAAAAAGGGAGAGGACGATAAAACAGGGGAAGTGGGATACACAGCAGACTCATAGAAGAACAGATGTCCTAAACAGCACTCTGGCCTCAGAATCAGCCCTTAAACTATTCATATCTGGCCGAAGAGACCATGAGAGTATTTCAGAAATGGAAAGCCAAGACACTCTGGCAAAAAATAGAGGACCTAAATGAAAGATCTCTGAGAGTGAGATCCCAGTGGAAAGAACGGGGCCATCAAAGAAGGAGGTACCTTTCTCTGAAGGGAGGAGAGAACTTCCACTTTAACTATGACCCTGTCAGAATAAGATTGAAGTCAATGAACTCAAAAGGCTTCCATAGCCTTGGCAACTCATGACTAGAGCCTAGGGAGATTACTGATGCCATAAACAAGAGTGTCAAATTGTTAAGTCAACAACAGGAGTCACTGTGTACTTACTCCTCACGTAGCATCTCTGTTCGTATTGTGTTGTTCAATGTGATTAATGCTATATCTAGTACTGAAACAGTATTTTACACTTTGTGTTTCTGTGTGGGTGCAAACTGTTGAAATCTTTACTTAATATATGCTAAATTGATCTTCTGTATATAAAGATAATTGAAAATGAATCTTGATTTGAATGGAATGGGAGAGGGAGTGGGAGTTGGGAGGTTTGCGGGTGGGAGGAAAGTTAGGGGGTAAAAAGCCATTGTAAACCATAAGCTGTACTTTGGAAATTTATATTTACTAAATAAAAGTTAAAAAAAATACCATGGAATAAACTTAACCAAGATGTTAAAGATCTCTATGATGAGAATTACAAAATGTTAAAGAAATAAATAGAAGAGGATACCAAAAAATGGAAAAATCTTCCATGCTCATGGATTGGAAGAGTCAATGTCATCAAAATGTCCATTCTCCCAAAAGCAACTTATATATTCAATGCAATACCAATCAAAATACCAAAGACATTCTTCGCAGATCTAGAAAGAATGATGCTGAAATTTATATGGGGCACAGGAGACCTCGAATAGCTAAAGCAATCTTGTACAACAAAAACAAAGCTGGAGGCATCACAATACCAGATTTCAGGACATACTACAGGGCAGTTGTAATCAAAACAGCATGGCATTGGTAAAGAAACAGATGGATAGAACAATGGAACAGAATAGAAACACCAGAAATCATCCAAACATCTACAGCCAACTTATATTTCATCAAGGATCCAAAACCAATTCCTGGAGCAAGGACACTGTATTCAGTAAATGGTGCTGGGAAAACTGGATTTCCATGTGCAGAAGCATGAAGCAAGACCCCTACCTTTCACCTTACACAAAAATCCATTCAACATGGATTAAAGACTTAAATCTATGACCCGACACCATCAAATTATTAGAGAACATTGGAGAAACCCTGCAAGATATAGGTATCGGCAATGACTTCTTGGAAAACACCCCGGAGGCACAGGCAGTCAAAGCCAAAATTAACATTTGGGATTGCATCAAATTGAGAAGTTTCTGTACTGCAAAAGAAACAGTCAGGAAAATGAAGAGGTAACCAACAGAATGGGAAAAAATATTTGCAAACTATGCAACAGAGAAAGGGTTAATAACCAGAATCTACAAAGAGATCAAGAAACTCCACAATAACAAAACAAACAATCCACTCAAGAGATGGGCCAAGGACCTCAATAGACATTTTTCAAAAGAGGAAATCCAAATGGCCAACAGACACATGAAAAAATGTTCAGGATCCCTAGCCATCAGGGAAATGCAAATCAAAACCACAATGAGGTTTCACCTCACCCCGGTTAGAATGGCTCACATTCAGAAATCTACCAACAACAGATGCTGGTGAGGATATGGGGAAAAGGGAAACTCACCTACTGTTGGTGGGAATGCAAACTGGAAAAGCCACTATGGAAGTGAGTTTGGAAATTCCTCAGAAACCTTACTAAAACCCTACCATACAACCCAGCCATTTCACTCCTTGGAATTTACCCAAAGGAAATTAAATTGGCAAACAAAAAAGCTGCTGCACATTAATGTTTATTGCAGCTCAATTCACAATAGCTAAGACCTGGAATCAACCTAAATGCCCATGAACAGTAGACTGGTTAAAGAAATTATGGGATATGTATGCTATAGAATACTATACAGCAGTCGGCCGGCGCTGCAGCTCAATAGGCTAATCCTCCGCCTGCAGTGCCAGCACACTGGATTCTAGTCCCGGTTGGGGCACCAGATTCTGTCCTGGTTGCCCCTCTTCCAATTCAGCTCTCTGCTGTGGCCCAGAAATACAGTGGAGGATGGCCCAGGTGCTTGGGCCCTGCACCCACATGGGAGACCAGGAGAAACACCTGGCTCCTGGCTTCAGATCAGCACGGTGCGCCGGCTGCAGCGCGCCAGCCACAGCAGCCATTGGAGGGTGAACCAACGGCAAAGGAAGACCTTTCTCTCTGTCTCTCTCTCTCTCACTGTCCACTCTGCCTGTCAAAAAAAAGAAGAAGAATACAATACAGCAGTAAAAAAAATGAAATTCGGTCATTTGCAACAAAATGGAGGAATCTGGAAAACATCATGCTGAGTGCAATAAGCCAATCCCAAAGGGACACATATCATATGTTCCCCCTGATTGGTGACAACTAACTGAGCACCAAAAAGGAAAGCTGTTGAAGTGAAATGGACACTGTGAGAAACAAGATCAGCCCTTGTCCTGACTGTTGAGGAGCAACTTAATACTTTATTCCTTTTACTATTTTTTTGTTCTACTCTATACTATTGGTTGAACTCTTTAATTAACACACAATTATTCTTAGGTGTTTAAAGTTAACTGAAAAGTGATCCCTGTTCAATATAAGAGTGGGAATAAAAGAGGGAGGAGATGTATAGTTTCACACATGCTCAATTGGACTTGCCCTGAACGGTAGAGTTAGAAATGTGCCAGGGGATTCCAATTCAATCCCATAAAGGTGGCATGGACCAATGACATCTCACTAGTCCAAGTGATCAGTTTCAGTTCACAATTGATCATGATAGGATTAAGAGTCAAAGGGATCACACAAACAAGTCTAGTGTCTGCTAATACTAACTGATAGAATCAAAAAGGGAGAGAACGATCCAACATGGGAAGCAGGATACACAGCAGACTCATAGAATGGCAGATGTCCTAAATAGCACTCTGGCCTCAGAATCAGCCCTTAAGCTATTCATATCTGGCTGAAGAGCCCATGAGAGTATTTCAGACATGGAAAGCCAAGACACTGTGGGAAAAAAAAAGAGGACCTAAATGAAAGATCTCTGAGAGTGAGATCCTAGTGGAAAGAACGGTGCCATCAAAGAAGGAGGTACCTTTCTCTGAAGGGAGGAGAGAACTTCCACCTTGACTATGACCCTGTCAGAATAAGATCAAAGTCAGCGAACTCAAAAGGCTTCCATAGCCTTGGCAACTCATGACTAGAGCCTAGGGAGATTACTGATGCCATAAACAAGAGTGTCAAATTGTTAAGTCAACAACAGGAGTCACTGTGTACTTACTTCTCATGTGGGATCTGTCCTTAATGTGTTGTCCAATGTGAAGTAATGCTATAACTAGTACTGAAACAGTATTTTACACTTTGTGTTTCTGTGTGGGTGCAAACTAATGAAATCTTTACTTAATATATGCTAAATTGATCTTCTGTATATAAAGATAATTGAAAATGAATCTTGATGTGAATGAAATGGGAGAAGGAGCGGGAGATGGGAGGGGTGCGAGTGGGAGGGAAATTATGGGGGAGGGGCCATTGTAATCCATAAACTGTACTTTGGAAATTTATATTTACTAAATAAAAAATGTAAAAAAATTGAATATGCAAATAAAAGTTGAAAGAACAAAAAATATATTTATTTTTATCTATTTGTAAAGCAAAAACAGGGAAACGGAGACAGAAGGACAGAACGAGATTTTCCATCCTCTGATTCACTCCCCAAACATCCACAATAGCTGAGACTAAGGCAGGTCAAAGCCAGGAGCCCAGAACTAAACCCAAGTCTCCCATAAGACTGGCAGGAACCCAAGTACTTGTCCCATCATCACTGTCTTCCAGGGTGCACTCTTCCAGGAAGATGGATTAGAAAGCAGAGGCAGGACTTGAACCCAGGCACTCTGATGTGGAATGCGAGTATCCCAAGTGATGTCTTAGCTACAGTGCTAAATGCCTGCTGCTCACTCTATTTTTTACGTGTTTAATTTTCTGTTGATTCATATAGCTTTTCGTTAACCCTGTGAGTTTTTCTTTTATGTAACTATACATTCTTGCCTTTTGAACATTTTAGTATTATACTGTGTCTTCCTTCTCATAGACCTATAAAAGAATCATACGTGTTATGTATATTTAAATTTTGACAATTGTTAGTTTGTCCTTGCACTTGATTTTTAACAATACCTTACAATAGTTTTGAAACATCGAATAATCCTTTTGTAACTGTGGACACAAAAATTACAAAGAAAGTACAAATCATTTATAGATACACTATCAAAAGTTCACAGCTTTTACTGTTTTTGTAAATATTTGCTTAGATTTCCCTCATAAATTATGAATATTTTGTCTTCCAGAAGTTCTGTACAAGTAAGCTGTCAAATCTGCCTATTTTTAAATTTGTGGCATTTGGTTTATTGTACACATCTTTTTTTTCCTGGATTTTTGAGGAGACTTTTCTTTGAAGTAATATGCTTTAGTTGTTCTGTTTAATTTTTAGTTATGTGGACTTGTTTTGATTTGTACATGTATCTGCTGTCACAATTTTGAGTATTGCAGCTCATTCTGATTTATACCAGTCAGTTCCAACCTTGTTCTATGAATCTCATTTTTCAATAGCTTCTTGTCTATTATTCATTTCTAGATAAATTTAAAAATATTTTCAAGTTGTGTTAAAAGCACAAAGTCCTTAAAATGTTATCAATTACTGTAGTAAAAATTGGGGATGAATTGGGGTTTAAAATCTATTTTGTCTTTAACCCAGAAGCATGTTAAATATCTACAATTACACAAATGTTATATCATGGTTCTGTATTTTTCAAATACAAATATATTATATTAGTCTAAGGGAATAATTTGTTGATTTCTACAAGGAAAAAACCCAAGAGTGGCTGAAAACCAAATAAGAAGAGTAAGGATGATTCAGATGTCTCCATTTTTGTTTATTTCATGTATTTTTCTCCCCTAGGGGAAAAGAGTGTAATTTTACACAATTTTAGCAAAATAAAAAATGCAAATAACAGGATACAACATCAAAAGCTACACCTATGAGAAATAACCAATTAAAACTCAATACCTTCTTTTATGAATTAATTTAAGGTTCTGGGCAACTGTGTGGCCTAATATAAAATTGAAACCCTTGTTCCTTTTCTTCAGACTTTTTTTTTTTTTTGACAGGCAGAGTTAGACAGTGAGAGAGAGAGACAGAGAGAAAGGTCTTCCTTTTCTGTTGGTTCACCCCCATGTGGCCGCTTTGGCCAGCACATTGCAGCCGGCGCGCTGCGCCCATCCAAAGCCAGGAACCAGGAGCTTCTTCCTGGTCTCCCATGGGGTGCAGGGCCCAAGCACTTGGGCCATCTTCCACTTCCTTCCCGGGCCACAGCAGCGAGCTAGACTGGAAGAGGAGCAACCGGGGCAGAATCCGGCACCCCAACCGGGACTAGAACCTGTGGTGCCAGTGCCGCAGGCGGAGGATTAGCCTAGTGAGCTGCGGCGCCAGCTTCTTCATATTTCTTAGAGTGAGTAGTCATTGACAATTTACATTAGTCACTTGGTTCCACAATGGTAAATAAAATCTATTTTTTCTTCTGTGTGTGCTTATTTACTCTCTAAATGTTGCCAGTATCTACGAATGATCAAGGTGGGTTTTGTCTTCTCTTGCACGTTGCACAGCAGTCAGCTCCTGGAATTCCCTAAAACCGGGTCACCTTGTCCAGAGAGTCTTCCCGCTCTGCTTTGGTTGAGGCTCTGGCCCTGCAGTGAGAACCACAGACACACACATGAAAGGGCTCGAAGAAAGCAGACACCCTCATCCTTCAACCACCAGCTTGGGTGAAAACCACAACCCCGGGACCTTTCTGTCTCTCCCTCTCACTGTCTGTAACTCTACCTCTCAAATAAATAAATAAAATCTTAAGAATGTGTCATATGGGGATATTTAAAATTCATTTTAAAACCAAATCGATTTTAGTACAATAATTTTTTTTTTTTTTGGGAAAGAGGATCTCAATGCAACCACTCTGCCCTTTCCTGTTAATTTCTATCTAACAGTTAAGAGTTTATTTTTTAAAAGATTTGTTTGTTTATTTATTTGAAAGACAGAGTTACAGAGAGGCAGAGGCAGAGGCAGAGGGAGAGAGAGAGAGGTCTTCCAACTGCTGGTTCACTCTCCAAATGGCCGCAATGACCAGAACTGGCCTATCCAAAGCCATGAGCCAGGAGCCAGGAGCCTTTTCCAGGTCTTCCACATGGGTGCAGAGACCCAAGGACTTGGGCCATCCTGTAGTACAATAATTTTTTTAAGTCACAGACCAGCCTCTCTGGCAGCGGCTGGGAAGGCAGATCTGGCAGTGTCCACGCCACCCTCAGACTTCCTGCCATTCCCCAGGGGGCTCTTAAGAACTAACTAGGGAGGCCCACAAAAGGTTTCCAGTCCTACCCAATTAATCATCATTTTTAAATCTCCTTATTTTATTTTATTTACCACGCTTTTCTTGTCTTTCTTGAACACTTTCCCTCCTAGTGACATCCAGATGCAATGAGGGTTGCAACAGGCAACACAGCAGTTCCCCTACCCATAGATGTCTTGTCGTTCATGGGAAAGGCCCTACTCCTGTACTTGGTCTCCTCCAGTGTCCTTGGCCAGCAGGGCAAGCCTCAGAGCTACAGGGCTACGTAGTCCTGTAACAGTTCCCCTATAGTGCCAGCACTTATGGAGCTGTGGGCCAACAGCATCTGGGGGATGAGATGTGGCATTAGATTTCGTACATGATTTTAACATGCCTTTAGGAACATGTATGTCACATCAGGACAGGTAGAGCAGAGAAGATCTAATCGTGGCCTCCTCACCACTGAAGCTACAGGTGCAGGCTGGCCAGATCTGGTCTGTAGGATCAGTGGAGTCACTGAAGGATGCAGCAATGCTGTCCCTAAGCCGAAGGCACTGACCACATGGAAAGAAGCTAGATCCAAGGACTTTGGTGTAAGCCTGTGCAGGAGACAGCGTCCCTGTTTGGCATTTTGCCTTGCTCATCACAGACCTGTGGCACAGAGAAGCGGGGCAGCCAGAGGGTTCACTCACTTATTTTTCACATCCTGAATGTAGTCAGGCAGAGGCTGGTTTCTGGTTTCAGGAAGAAGGAGGACAGAAAGGCCAGCGACGATGGAGAGGATTCCATAGATGATCCAAGGAAGGGGTTCAGAATACATCCTTAGAATCATCATCAGCGGAGACAGGGCAGCCCCAAAGTTACCGCAAATTGCAATTATTCCTAAACCTGTCGCCCTTGGAACACAAGCAACACAAAAATTATTTGGAAAAATGTTCATAAGTATGTCATGATTTATTATTTTTCTTTGATTATGGGGGACACCAGAACAGACTGTTTAGGCTCACAATATAATCTTGCAGTTTAAATAAACTCTCTTAATTGATAGCAACTTTTTTCAAGCATACAAGACACATTTTCAATATTTTAGAAATACTGTTATAACCGTTTTTCCAAGGATGCAATAAAATGGCCAATAGACCCATGAAAAAATGCTCAGGATCACTAACCATCAGTGTAATGCAAATAAATACCACAATGAGATGTCACCTCATCCCGTCAGAATGGCTCCCATCCAAAATCCAAAAATAACAAATACTGGTGAAGATGAGGAGGAAAAGGTACCCTAATACACTGTTGGTGGGAATGTGAATTGATACAACCATTATGGAAGACACTATGGATATTCCTCAGAAAACTAAAAATAGATCAACTATATGACCCAGCCATCTCACTTTTGAGAATATATCCAAAGGAATGAAATTAGCATATACACTCATGTTTATAGCAGCCCAATTCACAATAGATAAGATATGGAATCAACCTAGATATCCACCAACAGGTCACTGGATAAAGAAAACGTGGTATAAATTACTCAGCCACTTAAAAAAATAAAATCATGACTCCTGAAACAAAATGGATGCAACTGGAGATCATTATGCTTAATGAAATTAGCCAGAACCTGAAAGGCAAATATCAAATGTTTTCTCTTATTTGTAGTAGTTAATATAGAGAGAGTATAAAAACTGTATAAAAACTTTACTGATTGTGAGTGAAATTGACTTTTTTTAAAAGATTTATTTATTTTCATTTGAAAGAGTTACACAGAGAGAGGAGAGGCAGGGAGAGAGAAAGAGAGAGAGAGAGAGAGAATCTCCCATCTGCTTGTTCACTCCTCAGCTGGCCGCAATGGGTGGAGCTGTGCCAATCCGAAACCAGGAGCCAGGAGCTTCCTCCAGGTCTCCCACGTGGGTGCAAGGGCCCAAGGACTTGGGCCATCCTCCACTGCTTTCCCAGGCCATAGCAGAGAGCTGGATTGGAAGTGGAGGAGCCAGGTCTCGAACTGGCGCCCATATGGGATGCCGGCGCTTCAGGCCAGGGCATTAAGCCGCTGTCGGCCAGCCCCGACATTTTTTTTTAATTTGATTATTGTTTATAGCACTTGTCTATATTCCTGTAGGACAGATCTTTTTACTTTTTTATTTGTTGAACTCTTTATGTAATGGAACACTAAGCCTTTGACTATAAAGTAAATTTAAAATATGTTCTCTCAAAAATTAAGAGAAAGAAAGGAAAGAGAGAGAGAGAAGAGGGAGGAAAGGAAGTATCATTATATTCTTAGAATTGTGTCTATGAACTACATTTAATCTATTCTCTTTATAGTAATAAAAATGTAAACCAAATATAAAAATAAAAACAAAACACTGTTATCTATAGTACCCACTCTTTCCGTGATCATAAGACTACATGAGTCAGCCAGCACTGCGGCTCACTTGGCTAATCCTCCACCTGCGGCGCTGGCACCCCGGGTTCTAGTCCCAGTTGGGGTGCCGGATTCTGCCCCGGTTGCTCCTCTTCCAGGCCAGCTCTCTGCTGTGGCCCAGAAGTACAGTGGAGGATGGCCCAAGTGCTTGGGTCCTGCACCCACATGGGAGACTAGGAGGAAGCACCTGGCTCCTGGCTTCAGATCAGCACAGTGCACCAGTCACAGCACACCGGCCGTGGCGGCCATTTGGGGGGTGAACCAACAGAAAAGGAAGACCTTTCTCTCTGTCTGTCTCTCTCACTCTGTAACTCTGCCTGTCCAAAAAAAAAAAAAAAAAAAAAAAGACTACATGAGTTGAGTCGATCCATCAAAGGTAAAAATCCGCTTCCTGTAAAATCAGGCTATCCTTTTTGTTGTTGCTGTTACTATCACAGCTGATGTTTGCATAACTATCCTACTTTTTGTTTGTTTCTTCTATAAGTCTCAATGAGCTGGAAAGAGCCATGTTGACCTCATAAAGTATCCATGAGATTTTGTACCTGAATGAAGTGGGGATCAGTTCATTTCCTTGAGTAATAGAGCAGAGGAGAGTTGCCACACAAACTCCTTCTCCAAAAGTAGACAATACCACACGCAGGGTATCCATCTCTGGAAAAAAAGACCAGTGAGACTTAGAAAGCCAGAGTAGAAGGAATCACTATCCCCCAAATGTCAGACACAAGAGATCCTATTGGAGATATTTGCAGTGCAAGATTCATTGAGGAAAAGACTGAACAGAGGCAGAGAATGTTCAGTGTCTGATAGCCAAGAAATGTGACTTCTCTACCTATTGTGACTGACACATTGAAGGATTTGCATCATATGGCATCATTTTGTCACTTCAAATCTGAGATTCACAAAAGATAAGGGGACAAAGTGAGTCTGGCAAGAGTTTTGCTTTCATTATTTTTCCATTGTTCTCAGGTCCTCCATGTGGAATTTGGGATGGCCAGAGGGCAATTACTAGGGATGTTAAACTCATCAGCCACTGAGCAGTTTAAAACCTAGAAGCAGGGTGGTCATTTGGTGCACCAGTTAGGTTGCCTTTTGGACACCTGCATCCCCTATCAGAGTCCCTGGGTTCAAATCCCAGCTTCACTTCCAATTCAGCTTCCTGCTAATGTGCAGCCTGGGAAGCAGTAGGTGATGGCTCAAGTACTTGAATCCCCACCACCCATGTGGGAGACCCAGCTGGAGTTCTTGACTCCTGGCTTCAGTCCGACCCAATCAATTGTTATGGGCATTTGAGAAGTGAATCAGTAGATGAAAGTTTTCTCTCTCCTCTCCTCTCCTCTCCTCTCCTCCCTTCCTGTATATATACATACAATTTGATATAATTTATCAAATAAAATAACATCTATATTTTAAGGATCCAGATGCAAATGCAAAATTGGTATTGCAGAACAGAGTCACACAGCTGGTGCCGCGGCTCACTTGGATAATCCTCTGCCAGCAGCACCGGCACCCCGGGTTCTAGTCCCGGTTGGGGTGCCGGATCCTGTCCCGGTTGCTCTTCTTCCAGTCAAGCTCTCTGCTGTGGCCCGGGAGTGCAGTGGAGGATGGCCCAAGTCCTTGGGCCCTCCACCCCATGGGAGACCAGGAAAAGCACCTGGCTCCTGCCTTCGGATCAGCGCAGCACGGCAGCTGTCGCAGCCATTTAGGGGGGTGAACCAACAGAAGGAAGACCTTTCTCTCTGTCTCTCTCTCTGACTGTCTACTCTGCCTGTCAAAAAAAAAAAGAACAGAGTCATAGAAAGAAGCAACTCCTGTTTAATGGACAAGCTCAAGAATAGCTTAAAGGTATTTTCAGAATCTCTTTTCCACCTAGTTAAAATTAAAAAAAAAAAAAACTCTCATGATCACATGACATCATTGGAAGCACGTGACCTTGTGTGCTGTTGTGGGGCAGCAGACTCCAGGAGGAGGGTTGGAGGCCCTGTAAAATGCTCTACTTCCCTGGGGTTTAGGTGAAGCATAATGGCCACCAGAGCATCTCTATTCATTTAATGGGACCATTTCTTTTAAGGAAATTGATTCTAAGAGACAGTCTCAACTGTTTCATGCCTTGTTCCTATTGGACATTTCTTCTCAGTGTGAAAATAAGGGACTTTTATTTCCTTGAAATCTAAATGACTCTGCTGGGGCCAGCACTGTGGCACATCAAGTTAAGTCACAGCATCCCATGAGGGTGCCAGTTCAAGTTCCAGCTGCTCCACTTCCGGTCCAGCTTCCTGCAAATGCACCAGGGAACGCAGTGGAAGATGGCCCAAGTGCCTGGGCCTCTGCACCCACACGGGAAACCAGGAAGAAGCTCCTGGATACTGCCTTCAGACTGGCCCAGCTCCAGCCATCGCAGCCTTTTGGGGAATGCACCAGCAGATGGAAGATTCTCTCTTTCTTGCTCTCTCTCACTCTCTCTCTCCTCACCCCACCCCTCTCTCTGTGAGTAACTCTACCTTTCAAATAAATAAAATAAATCATTTTTTAAAAAGGTGACTCTGCTAAACCAAGGTTGCAGTTATGGTGACCTGATCTGTGACTCACGAGTGGTTACTTGGAGATCAAGGAGCCTATTGCCACTGAAGCTCAGTAATAGGGAAGAGCCCGGACAGAGGAAGTGGCAATAGTTGGTTCCTCACATGGGACACAACGACATGTCAGTGGATACAACAGTGTCACACACAATGACAAGTTTGATTGGCCCAAGGGCACATGATACATTGATGTCCTAGAGAAAGTGATGGGAACAAATGGCATGAATTTCCAGATGCTTTTGGGATGGATGTGATGAAGACAGCCACATCTTCATTCTGAACTTTACCCACTATTGACTCTGTTCTCAGCAACTTAATTGCAGAACCTATCCTGCAACCTCAGTTTACTTCAGAGAATCCTTAGACACTCTTTTTCTTCTGACTCTGGACAGCTGTAATCCATGCAATGGCTGAGGAAAGCAGACAGGTGATTTTCTTCCTTCAATTTGTCCTCGTTTCTTACCTTGAGGCACAAATGTGATGGCCAGAATGGAGATTCCCATTAGGAACATGAGCAGCACCTGGCTTACGCGGCGGCCTATGTAATTCAGTGCCAAAAGAGCAACACAATTTGCCAGGATGTTGACTAGTCCAAACAGACACTGTATCAGGAAAATATTGTTCCCCAAGTGATGTATGTGCAGATTCAGGCCATAAAAGAGCATGGAGTTTGCAAATCTGCGGTGAACCAAGAAAGGTACATGTCATAAGGTTTAGAGCCCATGTCTCACGGATGAGGACAACATTGGTCCAGGCAGTCAGTGGTTGATATTAAGGCATAAAAGCATGGCTTATTTTAAAGAAAACACCTTTGCATGAACATGATTTTAAGACTACTGTAAACTATTGTATCACAAAAGAATTGTTTTTGAGTTTATTTTGTTGTTAGGTGGGGAGTGTAACTGTGGAGACTACCTGGTAGAACTCTCCACAGTTTCAGTATTTTTTCAATATTTTGAATTGGGCCCTGCTTACATATTCATAAATCTCCACTTGCAGCATATATTTTTATTATATTTAATGAAGTACGTAACATGATACTTTGACAGATGATGATAAAGCAACATGTATTGGATTCAGGATTTTTGCTAAGAAGATGCATTTTAGGTGCTCTTGTCACAAACACACACACAGGAATAACCATGTGAGATGTTGGACATGTTAGCTTGAGCAGTATCCGCTGGTTTACTTTATTGTTTGCAATTTTATCCTTATTAAAATGAAAACTAACAAGCAAAAAACCCAACTGATGTTAAAATCTATACCATGATTAAAATTATCATGCTCATTGCTTCTCGGCCTTTTGGCTAAGATCAAGTGTAAATTATCATGCTCGGTCTGCCACGATGACCCCAGTAGGGTGATGTGGAAAAGCAAAGCTCCTCACTGTATATTTTGACCACCTTCCAACATATGAATGATCTTCATAGCTTTCTCATCTCTTCTCTCCCAATCTGCCCCCACAAGCTGTCGCACCCTTTGAAATAACAAGTAACAGGCTCAATCTCTCTGTTTGATGCTCTTTGTGGGAATCCTACCTCACAAAGGACAAGAGCAAGATCTGTTTCAGCAGGATGGATGCGCGGAACAAGTCCCATGGAGAGGGCTTTGTCACTGCGGCTTCCAGCTCCTCCTTCATGGTGGATCTCACAACCTTCAGCAACAACAGCAACAACAAACTGCTCAGTTGTCACCATGTGACGTGCAACGTGGGAGCACCGGGCACCCACAGGGGATGAGATTAAGGACCTCTCTTGCTCTTGGTGGGAAATAAAGGCATTAAAGAAGCATTGACGAGTGTAAAAATGGTAAAAAGTTGAAGACGCCTCAGGGTAACTGTGCAATGATGCAGACATTTTGAACATTGGACTCAAAGGGGCTGCAGGACTGAAAATGCTGTGTGGGCTAGAGATTCAGATCTGGATAGGAAGTGAATGTGCAGTCACCTGGATTAGTGCCCAAAGCTCCATGCACAATAGATGAGCAGAGACCTGGCACCTGAGCTTGGTCCTCAGCTGGCTGCCATTTATAGAAAAACTATCTCAAAGAAAAGGAAATTTTCCCAAGAGTCTTTATTTTGTTCTTTCTCTTGGCTTCTTTGAGGAAAATCCTAGCAGGTTGTGCCTGAACAAATGAGATGCCTAGAATAAAGTCAGGGGCTCTGGCGTAGAAGTATCTCTACCTGACTTACTTACAACCTGGAGTAATACGTTGGCTCTGCTCTTACTAGGTCTACACCATGAGGAAGATAGAACACCTGAAAGCCTCAATTTCTTCATCATTCAAAATAGGAATAAGAAGAAACAGAAGAATCAGGAGTAAGAGGAGAAAGAAAATAACATCTGTCTTCCAAGGATTTCCTCTTCCACACACAAGGTCACAAATGTGCTTATCCAATGATATTTATCACACCCCAGGTACCTGGTAATTTATTAACTCTTCAAATACCATTAGTTTTATCATCATCCCACCTCTACAAATGAAAGAATATCATAAAGCCAGATGAAAAGAGTTCCACGATGAAGGGAATTCAGAGAAAGGATAAGTTAAAATAGATGTGGAATCTTACACTACCAAGAATGTCTTTAGGTAAGGTTTTTCTTTTTTCCATGAGTGTCTTTGTTCACAGCTCCAGCCTCAGTAGCATAATTTTGGGTTTACACTTTTGTTAGAGGGGAGTCATGGTGGTAATCTCGACATACAACACATAAGTCCTGACTGTAGGCCATTGGTACAGCTGATGTAAGAATGGGATCGAAGGCTGGGTGTTTGGCATATAGTTAAGGCACCACTTGAGATGTTCTCATCCCATAACGGTGCCTGGACTTCAGTCCAGACTCCTCCTCCAATTTCAGCTTCCTGCTAACTGTGCATTGGATCCCTGCCACCCACTTGAGAGACATGGACTGATTTCTGGGCTCCTGATTTTAGCTTGGCCCAACCCCAGCTGTTGTGGACATTTGGGGAGTGAACCACTAGAAGGAAGATATCTCTCAGTCCCTGTCTCTCACTCTATGTCTCTCTTTCAAATAAAATGAAAATAAATAATTTTTGTAAAGTGATCTAAAGATGACCTTAAACTTGGGACAGCAAAGGACATGTTGTTGCTATTATATAAGCTATCAAGTTTGTCATAAACTAGTGTAAAATTATTCACATCATGTAATTTGACAATTGCTGCTAAATTCGGAACCTGTTTGGTCATTGTTCCTCCTAGGTTGTTGGATATTAAACAGGTACCAGACCACCCTCTGATTTGCCTCCTGCAGTCATTTGGATTATTCTGACTGCAAATTTAATCATACACTTGCCCTGTAAACCTGTTGCCACCTTAACCTCTAAGATCCATTTCAGATGTAACTGTCTTCCAGCTGCATTAGCGCCTCCATCCACGTATTTCAGGTGTGTCTCACCCCCGTTCTTCACATCTCACCTCAGTTCACTTCACAGAGGATTTATCAAGCTCATTTATTTATGAAGACTGATTGACCTTCTTAAAAATGTATTTTCATTTTATTTGAAAGGCAGAGGGAGCTTCCATCTGCTAGTTTAATGCCCAAATGCCCGCAATAGCCAGGGCTGGGCCAGACCAGAGCCAGGAGACTGGAACTTAATCTGGATCTCCTACCTGGGTGGAGCCATAACCTACTGCCTCCATGGAACTTTATTGGAAGCAGACTGGCTGGAGCTTGAACACAGGTACTCCAAAAGAAGACGCAAGCATTCAATCAGGTGGCTGAACATCCGTGCCAAATGCTCCCCCCTGCCCAGTGACTCATCTTTCTTATTTTTAAGACTTAATTACTTGTTTCAAAGTGGAATTACAGAGAGGGAGAGGCAGAGGCAGAGAGACAGAGGGAGGTCTTCCATCAATCTGTTCACTCCCCAAATGGCTGCAACAGCCAGGGCTGAGCCAGGACAAAGCCAGGAGCCAGGAGCTTCTTCTGGGTCTCGTATGCACTTGGCCATCTTCCTCTGCTTTCTCAGGCACATTCACGGGGAGTTGCATCAGAAGTGGAGCAGCGGGGACTCAAACCTGCTGCAGGCGGCAGCTTAATCCACTATGCCACAGCGCCAGCCCCAGGGACTGACATTTCTGAACACAGAAACTGCTGACTTTTTTTTTACTCTCTCTGTCACCAAGTATATATGAAACAAGTTATGTGATGGAGGGAAGAAGGAAGGAAAACATTGAGAATGAGAGTAGAAAGAGGCAATGGAGGGTAGAATGTACTTAGAAGCCGAAATATCTGAAATTCCAGGACTAATGCAGGAATAAGACATATTCATCCGAAGAGCTTCAGGAAAGTCTTTGTTAATGACAGCAGAGATAGAAAGAGGACATTTATTTTTTTATTGCAATTATTTTTATATTCAGAAAAATGTATTAATGCAATTTAGTTTCAAACTCTGGATTTGATGAATATAATAGAAGTCTTAAATGCTATAACTAGTACTCAAACAGTATTTTTCACTTTATGTTTCTGTGTGGGAGCAAACTGTTGAAATCTTTACTGAATGTATGCTAAACTGATCTTCTGTATATAAAGAGAATCAAAAATGAATCTTGACATGAATGGAAGGGGAGACGGAGTGGATAAGGGGAGGGTTGCAGGTTGGAGGGTCGTTATGGGGGGGAAGTCATTGTAATCAATATTCTTTACTTTGCAAATTTATATTCATTAAATAAAAGTTAAAAAAAAGAAGTCTTAAGATGATTCAATAGAGAAAGTTGTGTGGATCTTGTACAGTTAACACATCACTCATAATCACAGAAGGTGTCATCATAGACTTGTTAGGGATCGAGTCTCAAACACACTTATGGCTTGACTGGCAAATGCCCCTTGCAATTAGGGGATGCACTAAGGAAGTATAAGGAGAATGTATCTCAGACTGGGTTGCTGTGGAGCACCAGTCTTTTGAGTGTCTTTTATGGTTGACACAGCCAGGGGAATAGAGTTGAAGACTGAAAACGGCTGGATAAGTCACGATGGATGGAAGCGCAAAATTGGAGAGAGCACAGGTGAAAAGAGAGCAGCAGAGTTTGGAATACATAGAGCTTAGAGACAAGTTGTTGATGTTCAATGTAATACTTTATCCCTTTTAGTATTTTTTGTTCTAGTACTATTGGTTGAACTCACTAATTAACACACAATTATTCTTAGGTGTTGAAATTTTAACTGAAAAATGATCCCTGTTAAATATAAGAGTGGGAATAAGAGAGGGAAGAGATGTACAATTTGGGACATGCTCAAGCTGACTTGCCCCAAATGGTAGAGTTAGAAACATACCAGGGAATTCCAATACAATGCCATCAAGGTGGCATGTACCAATGCCATCTCATTAATCTAAGTGATCAATTTCAGTTCAAAATTGATCACACTGATAGGTCTAAGAGTCAAAGGGATCACACAAACAAGTCTAGTGTCTGCTAATACTAACTGATAGAATCAAAAAGGGAGAGAACGATCCAACATGGGAAATGGGATACACAGCAGACTCATAGAATGGCAGATGTCCTAAATAGCACTCTGGCCTCAGAATCAGCCCTTAAGGCATTTGGATATGGCTGAAGATCCCATGAGAGTATTTCAGACATGGAAAGCCAAGACACTCTGGCAAAAAAAAAAGAGGACCTAAATGAAAGATCTCTGCGAGTGAGATCCCAGTGGAAAGAATGGGGCCATCAAAGAAGGAGGTACCTTTCCCTGAAGGGAGGAGAGAACTTCCACCTTGACTATGACCCTGTCGGAATAAGATTGAAGTCGATGAACTCAAAAGGCTTCCATAGCCTTGGCAACTCATGACTAGAGCCTAGGGAGATTACTGACGCCATAAACAAGAGTACCAAATTGTTAAGTCAACAACAGGAGTCACTGTGTACTTACTTCTCATATGGGATCTGTCCTTCATGTGTTGTCCAATGTGAAGTAATGCTACAACTAGTACTGAAACAGTATTTTACACTTTGTATTTCTGTGTGGGTGCAAACTAATGAAATCTTTACTTAATATATACTAAATCGATCTTCTGTATATAAAGATAATTGAAAATGAATCTTGATGTGAATGGAATGGGAGACGGAGTGGGAGATGGGAGGGGTGCGAGTGGGAGGGAAGTTATGGGGGGGGACCCATTGTAATCCATAAACTGTACTTTGGAAAATTATATTTACTAACTAAAAGTTAAAAAAAGAGAAGTTAAAGACCATAATTGCATTGGTTCTCAAAAATTGAGAACCAATGGAATATGCTGAACAAGGAGGAGAATGCTTTGTTAAATAAAAGATGAGGAAGATACTTCTCTGAAGGTGGAAGAGAGCACCTGTCAGGGGATGATTGGAAGGAAACTGCACCGAACAGAAGTTGCTTGAAGAACAGTGAAGCTGGGGGCAAAGGGCTGCAGGCACTTTCTTCCTAATGTTCAGGTTTCCAGGAAGAAATTCTGAAAGATCAGCACTCTTAGCTGGCTCCACTCACCCCCAGGTGCACCTGCAGGACCACAGTGCTTGGTGAGTGGGAGAGGATGCCAAGGGCATGCTGCAGTGTCCAGAATGCCTTCAGAAAAAGCAGCACTCAGGTCTACCCTGTGGGCTACATCCTATAGCAAGTAGGGCAGGCTCTGTGGCTGGGGGGAAACCTGTGAGGTGAGTAAGTCCAGTCATGAAGTGTTAGCAAATCCATCGATGCTAAGTATTTAATGGTGTGACCTCAATTCCAGGTTTCATCGCACTAGAAATAATCAAAATTGGGTGTCACTCCTTCTGAGCAGTTGGTCCATCCCTCAGCTATGAGAGATTCTGGCATAGGAAGTGTATGTGACGCTCCCTAAGACCATGGCAATCAGCACAGTGTGTCAGCTTTAGGACATCTAGAGCAGATGTCCAGCAGTCCAGGAGATGGTCATTAGAACAGGAATAAGCCCACACATTTCTGAATTGTCTTTACAAGATTGTTTTAAAACCATCAAATTCAGGCACACTGGATGCCTGCTCAAGCACAGACTCCATGTTCTAAACCAAATTTCCTCTGCATTTCCTGTGCAGTGTCAGTGTTCTCTTTCTTCCTCTGGGCAGTGAGGGGACTGTCAGTTACCATTCACCCTTAATAATACATTGTTGTTTTCTTGACTCCAGTCTGCCACACTTAATGTTGCTGTCTGCCTGGTCCCTGAATGAGTTCAGCCTTCATTCTCTAGAGTAAGCCAAACGCAGGATGGGGCTCAGAATGAAAGATCATTCCTGAGAACTTAATTGATGCAAAAGATTTTCATATAAATTATGCAGACATTAACACTACCTAGTCGTTCCATAGAGCTCAACCTTAATTTCAAGTTCATTTCTTTTTTCCAAAAAAGCCTGTGGCAATGCTCCCTGATCAACCCAGGGTCCCTCAGTGCCACTGTCTCTGTGCAATGGCTCTGTCGCTGGGAAACCTTCATTTCTTTCTTCCTGCCATCTTCAGTGGAATCTAAATTCTCAGGAGCACTTTGTTCCTTCTTATTTGAAATCTTCTAGAGTCCCTGCCTTCTTCTGAAAGCTTAAGAACTCCCATCAGATTTGCCATTGAGAAGATTTGTAAAAATACATATTTTACTCCTCCTCTACTGTGATCCAGTCCTCTCTTATTCCACTTAATTGGTGATAGATTGTCTGCATTGCCCTCCCTGCCCCCTATTTCCTTACCATTAGAAACAAACAAAAAATCACATGAACATAGAGCTAGCATAAAATCCAGCAACCCCACTACTGGAGAAGTAGCCAAAAAAATTGAAAACAGGATCTCTAAGAGATATTTACATACTCATGCTTATTGCAACACTGTTCACAATAGCCATAAGTTGGAAAAAATTGTAAATGTCCATTGAGTGGTAAAGTAAATGTGGTATAAACATACAATAGGCTATTAATCAGACAGAAAAAGAAAAAACCCTTGCCCTGTGTTACGACATGGGTGAACTTTGAGGATATTATGTTAAGTGAAATAAGCTGTCACAGAAGTACTAATAGTGCTCCGTTTCCTTTATATTAAGGCCTCTGAAAGAGGGAAACTCAGAGAACCACGGAGTGTGATGGTGACTGCAGGGAACTAGAGGAAGGAGCCAATGGGAAACAGTTGTTCAATGATTAGAGTTTCAGTGATGTGGGGTCAGACACACTCCAGAGATCTCCTGTGCTGGACTGTGCCTATATTGAACAATATGGTATTGTACACTTAAAAGCTTGTTACAGGCGACGCCACAGCTCACTTTGCTAATCCTCCACCTGCAGCACTGGCACCCCGGGCTCTAGTCTCGCTTGGGGCGCCAGCTTCTGTCCCGGTTGCTCCTCTTCCAGTCCAGCTCTCTGCTGTGGCCTGGGAAGGCAGTGGAGGATGACCCAAGTGCTTGGGCCCTGCACCCACATGGGAGACCAGGAGAAGCACCTGGTTCCTGGCTTCGGATCGGCGCAGTGCGCCGGCCGTAGCAGCCATTTGGGCGTGAACCAACAGAAGGAAGACTTTTCTCTCTGTCTCTCTCCCTCTGACACTATCTAACTCTGCCTGTCAAAAAAAAAAAAAAAGAAAGAAAGAAAACAAAAGCTTGTTACAAGACAAAATATAATTTTAACTAATTTTGATCATAAAAAAAGGTTATTTAAAAATCTATTCATTGTATTCTCTCCTCTTACTATGAAAGTTCCTTGAAACCTGGAACTCTGATTTATACTGTTATTCATGATAAAGCACCCCGCCTAACACAATGTAAATTTTCAGTGCATAGTTTGTATATGTGTGCTACATGATAACTGGGCTTTAATAAGACCCATAGTAATTTTTGCTTCCCATACTAGGGATGGAAAATAGAAGACTTATCTGAGGTATTTCCACTCAGCCATGCCTTTGAAACATGTAAGAAGTATAATGGAAACACCACAGAACACAGATTTGAGCTGTCGTGGCTGCTGCCACATTGCCAGCGTGGAGCAGAACCTGGCCCAGCCACACACTCAGCAAATACCCACTGAGTGACACGCGGTGTGACTAGCCAGACGAATCAGTCATGCTCCATTCTCCTCATGCTCCATTCTGCAGGATCACCAACCCTCCGAAGTGCCCCACTGCCCTGAAAGAAGGCCCAAGGGATATTAAACAGGAAAGCATGGGTTTGTTTCTGTTATTTTTCCTAAGGTAGAATGAGATCAATGCACAATCCCTACAATTACTGATAATAAGTGCTTCCTACCTCTGTTGAATAGAAAATCCGCACCTAATCATTTCAACAATTGTCTATCCGACAGTGAAACAACGAATGCTGACACCCTCTAGATCCAGGACAGTGAAGTGAGATAGATCCATATCAGACCTGTGCTTCCACCCTTTACTCAACTGATGGACGCTGACCAGTGCAGACATCACATTATGCTTTTCCTGCATCCCGTAACCAGCTGCCTTCCCTATTCACCTCCATAGTTAGGGTGTCTCCCACGTTCTTCACTCCATTCTTGTGTGCAGCTTTCTTGAGTTCCTTCAGGGCCTCCTGGGATTTGTTGGCAACAATCAGCCACCGAGCAGACTCTGCAAGCCACCTGATCAAAGAAGAGAAACACACAGCCAATTTGCATTTGCTTATTTTCACCTGACCTTTAACCCGAGATGCCTTTCCTCTCCTATCTACTACCCATTACTTGTTCATGCAGGAAATGCAATCTTGCAATTTCTTGCACAATTACTAGGAAAATATGAGGATGATCTCACCATGGGGTATGCCTTCATTGCAGGGAACACAGACCAGGAGTCACATTGCTCCTCTCTTATTCAGGAAGACTGCTGGTTCCAGCAAACAAAAAATGTGGCGTGCCTTTTTAAATTTTAATACAGGTGTACAATGAATAATTCTTTAATGTGTCTCATGCAATATTTTGGCTTCATTTCTACCAAACTTGTTTCCATTCAAAATCTGAATTTGATGGGACATAGTATATTTTATGCAATAAGCAAAAAAAAAATAGAACTCCCCAATAAATAGAAGTTTGACATACAAAACGAAGGACAGTCAATGTATCCAGGGCTTGTGCAATATGGGGATTATTACACAGGACATATTTGTTGTTGGGGCAGGTGTTTGGCCTAGCCACCAAGATGCTGGTTGTGACACTGGAGTGCCCGGCTCGGACTCTGTGTCCAGCTTCCTGTTAAGGAACATCCTGAGAGGCCGCAGGTGATGTCGCAAGTAGTTTGCCCCCCAACACTCACATTGTAGATCTGGAATGATTTCCTGACTCTTGGGTCCTGGATCCAACCATATGCAGCCCTGGTTGTTGTGGAATTTGGGGATTGAATTAATGGCTGGGAGGCCCCCCAATTTTCAAGTAAAAAAAAAAAATTTCTTAGGCCAGCGCCACGGCTCACTAGGCTAATCCTCCGCCTGCGGCACCGGCACACCAGGTTCTAGTCCTGGTCGGGGCGCTGGATTCTGTCCTGGTTGCTCCTCTTCCAGGCCAGCTCTCTGCTGTGGCCCGGGACTGCAGTGGAGGATGGCCCAAGTGCTTGGGCCCTGCACCTGCATGGGAGACCAGGAGAAGCACTTGGCTCCTGCCATCGGATCAGCGCGGTGCGCCAACTGTGGCGGCCATTGGAGGGTGAACCAACGGCAAAGGAAGACCTTTCTCTCTGTCTCTCTCTCTCTCACTGTCTACTCTGCCTGTCAAAAAAAATATATTTCTTATTGATTTGAAATTCTAATTTAATTTTGTGGTCTTGATGTTATCTGACAATCTTATTTTGCTGCTACACAGATGAGTAGAGCAAGTGTTTGATAAAGCCTTGCCCAAATACCCAGTAGAGCCCATGTTTCCTGATGTTGTGTGCCTTGCATCTCAAGGACCTTTAAGACAGAGGAAGAGAGAAAGTTTATACCTTGAGGACAGACAAAAGACAAAAAATGGCACAGAAATCACCAGCTGGAGTACGTGCCATTCACGAATAGCAAAAGCTAGGCCTGCCAGGATTATCTGTCCAATACAGCCACTAGAACTCATAAGTGTCATTCCCATGGCTTGGAACCGGGGCAATGTCCACTCTATAACTGGAAGAGAACACAAACAGGAGGATTTTGACTTCAAACAAAGGTTCAGTTGCAAGGCTTTGAAAAATGCCCAAGATTCAAAGTGTTCATTTACTGAGCATAGAAACATTTGCCATGATGGTCCCAGTAGACATTCCAGCCAGGAAGCGCAGTAAGCAGTAAACGAGGAAGGTAGGAGCAAAAGCTGCACAGGTGTCAGCGATGGCCAGCTGGAGGATACACCATCTGAGTATTAACTTCCTCCCAAACCTGAGAAATGGGGACAGAGTAGAGAATGGGAATAATGACAGCTTGTAAAAATGATCAAAAACAAAGCACATTCTTTTTAATTTAAGGGATTTTTTAACAGTAAAACTTTTTACTTAAAATGTTCAAGCATCCATCCACAATTAATCAACAGTAGACCTTAAAATGTTCAAGCATCCATCCACAATTAATCAATAGTAGACCTCAAAAGTAACCATCTAGTATGTAAATAACTACTCCATGTATTAAAGATTCTTTTCCAATCTCTCACCAGTAGATCTTCGACCCCAGTTGAAGCCATGTAAAATGAGTTGCAATTTAGAAACATTTAACCTATCACAAATGTCCTTTGTGTTAATATTATGTATTTAGCGTAGTAGAAAGCCTGTGTAGTATCTAGAATCCAAGGGTACTGGTGTTCTCCCATATTCATATGTTGAACCCTAACTACCAATGAAATGATGCTTGGAGATGGGTTCTTTGCCAGATAATTAGGACACAGGGTGTCCTTCATGTGGAATTAGCGCCTATATAGGAAGAGACTCCAGAGAGCTCGCTTGCACTCCATTACTCATCTCCTTGTGAAGACACAGGGAGAAGGCAACCTGCTACAAGCCAAAAAGAGAGCTCCCAGCGAGAATCGAATTGGCCAGGACTTTGATCCTGAACTCCACTGCCTTCCCAGCTACAAGGAAGTCAATTTCTGTTGTGTAAGCTGCCCAGTATGGTAGTTTGTTGTGGCATCCTTGGTTAATTAATGCAGAATCTAAATCTGCACTTGGGACTCTTGCATCATGCAGGCCATGACTAAACTTCTGTGAAAAAAATATCCTTGGAGCAGTACACCAGTCACTGGTGGGTTTCACAAGAACCTCTCTCTGCTGAGTCACAGGTTGTAGGCTTTGGGTAATGTGTTTCCTCCAGATCAACATGCACAGGGTCCATTGCCCAGACAGGTAAGTTTAAAGATAGTTTGAAGAAGAAAGGATTAGGTAAGATGGGTATGGGAGGGGAAAAAAAGAAAACAGAAAAAAGGGGGAAATTTTTTTAAAAGGGAGGGACAAATTCTCTCTTTCAAGGATCTCTGGGACAGCGAGGTTTCATGCAGATGACTTGGACAAAAGGGCCTGTGTTGATTCTAGTGTGACTCGTAATCATCATGATGGGCAAACATTGAGGTGGGGCATTCGCTCTCCTATCTTTTCTGCTGTCTGAGCACTTTCGCATAATAGGGCTATGAAATCTTTCTGTTCTGAGCATTTATACAACACATGCCTCGTTTGAAAATTTGTGTTTCAGTTAAGTATAGAGTAAGAATCTATGTAAAGAAGGGCTTTGATTAGTGAAATGATGAGGTGGCAATGATTGGAAGTCAGGACAGCCATAATAAAAAGCAGCAATATATAAAGATTTACCATGTATGAGAAAAGGCCACATAAAAATTATTTCATCCAGTGATATTCATAGTGGTAAGCCTTTGATGGCATATGATTATCCATCCCTAAAATGGTATTAGAGACATTGTTGTTGATCTCCACTGTGAACCATTATGCAAACAATAGAAAAATGTCCTAAAAGTATATACAACAATGTGTATGTGGCTCAAAACCATGGTGGTGAACGTATAAAAGAAAAATATTGAGATAATACATTTGCATAATACGTAAACTAAGATATATACAAACCAAACAATGTCATTCATTCTAAAAACATATATATTAACTCAACAATGTGTAGGAGGACATTTTTAAGGTTCATAGAAAGATGGAATTCAAACATAAGATTAACTGTGGTGCAAAATAATTTTAAATGCATGCACAGTTTTTTTCATAGTGTACATTTCCCTTGGCATTTTTTGAAGACTCCTCTTTGTTAATACATTATGATGATCCCTGTATTGGAAGGTAGGAAAGAATATCAGGAAGTGAAGGAAAATGGAAGCAGATATATATATGCATTCACAAAGGGATTTCACATCCACATTATTTAGGACACTAACTCATGAAATGAGGAGTATAGTCATCGAATTGTCTGTGCTTTATAGCCAAAAGAAGATAAATCTTTGTTGTACAAAACGTAAGGGTTTTTGAAGCCAAGATAGTCGAGCATCAGTGCCCTACACTCACTTTCTCCTACACAAAGAAGAACAAAGTGACAGGTAGAGAGCTGTGTTTTGAGGTGAGTATCCAAACCCAGCAAAGGAGATACTGGAGCACAACAAATATGGAAACCTGGGGTGCCTGCATAGAAAGAGGAGGAAATCCCTAGCCCAGGGGACTCCTTGATGCAGGTGACAGGATGACAGGCAAATCCCAACAGAGCCCATCAAAACAGCAAACCTAGCTAAAAGAGTCCTGCAGTAGTCATGGGCCTGCAGCTGTGTTGTCAGAGCTACCTGGAATCAGCACAATTGCTTTACTTTGGAGAGTCGCACTGTCTCCTCCAAATTTCAGAGCCAGGCTGCAGTTGATGGGTGCTCTCCTGAGAAAGGAGGTCTTATCTACCTCTCTATTGTCCTGGGGGCCAGAAGCTTCTGTCTGTCCTGGCCTCAACCCCCAGGCATCCTCCCATATTAGCTGATGAGGTTACAGACCCTGGATCCACAGCAGACTGCCTGTGACTCCAACACCCAAACCAGAACAGGGTCCTGCACTGCAGGGGTTAGGAGGCTTGGCTTGGGAAGAAAGTACTACTCTGGGGATGCAGGGTCAAGGGCATTTGTCCTCTGAGACCAAAGGCCTGCTCCCTTCCAGGTAACATCATTGTCTCTCACGTATGGCTCCCTGTGAGATGAAATCTCTGCTGGAAATAAGAGCAAGCTCTGCAGTACCTGACCCTCTGCACAACAAGCCACAAATGGGTCCATATGCTAGGGACATTCAGAGCACTAGTGCCCTCACCCACCTCTTTCTCCTGACCAGCTCTTTCCAAGAACTAAGAGCAAGTACCCAAAGAGAGATATGCAATCTCCCCTACCCCCTTATCACTTGGCTGGAAAATCTCTGCAACCTCTGTTGGAGACTGAAAGTAGGCACCCTGAGAGACTGAGAGTGGGTGGAAAGAGAGTACTGCCAACAATGCTTTTGGGTCTGTACCATCACTGGGACTGAGAATGTGAGAGTGTTCCTTATGGTTTCTCCATCCCCCCCAAAACTGCTTCTGTGCCCACCTTGCCCCTGGAATTGAGGATGGGTGCTACCCACTTGGGCTACTAGTCTAGATGAACCCCTCTGATTGAAGAGCATACCCCAGAGGTTCCAGGATTAATATCTACCTGACCCATGTGCTTCCACTTCCACTACTGAGATGACCCCACAGTGGACACTCCTCTCCCCACTTCTGTGTGTACCACACAAGTCTGGGTCACTACAGGACCTACAGCTTTGTGTGACCCCCAGTGACATCATGTCACTATGATACTACCACAACAGGTACCACTTACAGCTGACAAAAGTACAGAAAAGATACACTAGAGTGTACAAGAAGAACCAAAGCTAATATTGCCTTTCAAACTGACACCTCGGAGTCACATCTTCAACGGAATATAAATCACCATGAATGCTACTCTATAAAAATGTGGAGATAACTGCTTCACTAGATGCACAAATCTTAACATAGGGTCACAAGTAAAATGAAAAAACAAGGGAACATGATGCCTCCAAAGGAATATAGTAACTTTCTGGCAACAATATCCAAAGAAAAAATAGATTGATAAGATGCCTGGTAAAGAATCCAAAAGAATGTTTATAAGGGATGCCCAAAGAAATGCAAGAGAATGCAGACAACAAAATAAGATAAACAATACGTTATATGAATAAGAAATTCAGCAAGGTGATAGAGATCTTGAAGAGGAACCAAACAAAATGCTTGGAAGTAAAGAACTCAATAAGTCGAGTAAAAATTATAGTTGAAAGCCTCAACAATGGATTTGATTGGTCAGCAGAAAGACTATCTGAACTTGAAGACAGGTCGCTTAAAATATCCCAGTCAGACAAAAAGAAAAGGAAAAAAAGAATGAATACAGCAGCTGAGGCATTTGGGATCTCATTAAATGAACAAATATTTAAATTGTGGAAATCTCCAAGAAAGAAGGAGAAGTGATTGCATAGAAAATCTATGAAATGAAATGAAAGCTGAAAACTTTCCCAATCCAGAGAAAGATATGGACATCCAAGTAAAGGAACCCTAGAAGACCCCAGATAGACATGACCAGCAAAGATATTCATCACCACGTATCATAGTCAAACTCGTAAATGTACAACACTAGGAGCAAATCGTAAAATCTGCAAAAGTGTCAAGTCACCAAATTCCATCAGAATAACAGCAGATTTTCAATAGAAATCTTCCAAGCTGGTAGAGAATGGAGTAATATACTTCAAGTACTAAAAGAAAATAACTGCCAACTCAGAATAATTTGCTCACAACCGTTTCTTTCATAAAAACAGGAAAAGTAAGGATTTTCCGAGGCAAACAAAAATTGAAGGAATTCATCTCCAATAGATCAGATCGACAAATGATGCTTAAGGGATCCCTACAGACAGAAACAAAGAAAGGTAACTACCATGAGGAAAACATGGAAGAATAAAATCCACTGCAGAAAGACAAAAGGATGTCCAAGAAAAATAGAAGCAAATTTTAAACTTGTCAAGTCTAAGTCACTGCTTAACAACAATAACTTTAAATGGCAATGGACATGCACAAACAATATTCTCCCTACAAGAAACTCACTTCGGTAAAGACACAAATTCTAAAAGTGAAAGGATAGTCTTCTTTATAGTTTTAACAATAATGGTACGTATTCGGGGGCTACAGTGCAACACTTCAATGCAGTTAAACATTCCCCCTTCTTTGACATGGCCTTATGATCGGAGCCTTGGAGCTGCTGTCTTCTGTTTGCTCAGGAAAGTATATAACAGGTTTTTGTGAAGTATAGTCGCCACAATAGGTTGTGTAACACTAGCAAGTTACTCTGTCCATCAAACTCTGACATGGTACCTGTACATGTAGCATTAGTGTTCCTGTGTCTGGCTTATCTCACTTAACATTATGTATTCCAGTTCCATCCAATTTGCTACAAATGACAGAGTTTGAATCTCTTTATGGTTGAATAATATTCCATTGTGTGTATATTGAATGTTTTCTTCATCCACTCATCTGATGATGGACATCATTGTTGATTCCACACCTTGGCTATTGTGAACAGTGCTGTAGTGAACATGGTAGAACAGCTATCTCTTTGGTTTGGTATTTTCATATCTTTTGGGCTTATATATTTGTTTATATACATATATTTTTTTCTCATATACATACAGATATATAACAGATGTTCAATAGTGGGATTGCTGAATCATTTTCTGTATCTAACTTTTAAGGAATCTCCGTAGTGTTTTTCACAGTGGCTATTATATTCTCACCAACAGCGTATAATAGTTCTCCTTCTCCACATTCTTGCAAAAAATTACATTGTACAGCATAAATATATCCGAATTTTCTTTGTCAATTACACCTCATTAAAGCAGTAAACAAATTTTAAGAGAAAAAGAACGATGGGGCCGGTGCCGTGGCTCACTTGGTTAATCCTCCGCCTGTGCCACCGGCATCCCATATGGACGCCAGGTTCTAGTCCCAGTTGCTCTTCTTCCAGTCCAGCTCTCTGCTGTGGCCCGGGAGGGCAGTTGAGGATGGCCCAAGTGCTTGGGCCCTGCACCAGCATGGGAGATCAGGAGGAAGCACCTGGCTCCTCGCTTAAGATCGGCACAGCGCCGACTGTGGCGGCCATTTGGGGAGTGAACCAATGGAAGGAAAACCTTTCTCTCTGTCTCTCTCTGTCTATAACTCTACTTGTCCAAAAAAGAGAGAGAGAGAGAGAGAGAGAGAACGCAACACTTGAAAATGAAACATTGTGTTTATTACTCTCCACTTTTTCATTTAAAAACACTTTTGCCTACTTTTTATATTTTTCTGTAGTCATTTAACTGTTTTGAATGATATGCAGTTGTCAAAAGTGAACAGGAGTAGCTATACTAGCATGAGAAAAAATAGACTTTGAAACAAAAACTATAAAAAGAGACAGAGAATATAACTTTATAATGACCAAGAGAGCAAATAAACAAGAATATGTAATAACAGTGAATATATATGCACCCAATGCCAGAGCAGCTTTGTAAAACTAACATTACTATATCTAAAGGAAGAGATAAATTCTAATACAACAGTAGTGAGGGACTGCAACACCCTATTTCCATTAAGGGACAGATGATACCAACAAAGAAACCTCAGAGATGAACTACACTTTAGACCAATAGACCTAAAACTTACAGAACATTCCTTTCAATAGCTACAGGAAAAACATTCTTTTCATCTAGCTCTGAAGAATACTCTAGGATAGACCACATATTAGTCCACAAAAAAAAAATCTTAACTAATTCAAAAATTAGAAAATATATGATATATCTTTTATGACCATAATGTAATAAAAGTAGAAATCAACAACGAAAAAACACTAAAAATTATATGAATACACAGAAACCAAACAATATGATTCTGAATGAACAAAGTATCATTTAAGAAATCAAACATTTAAAAATTCCTTGAAACCAGTGAAATTTAAATACAATGTATCAAAACTGACAGGATACAGCAGGGGCACTAAAGCAGAAATTTAGATCTCAATAACTGTTTGCAATAAAAAAAAAAAGAAAGATCTCAAAAAAACAGCCTAGAAATGGACTTAAAATACTTAGAAAAACAAAAACCAACCCCAACATCAGTAAAAGTAAGTAAAAGTAATAAAGATCAGAGTAGATAGAAATGAAGTGTGAACTAAGAAAACACAAAATATCAATCAATGAAGTGTTGGTTCTTTGAATAGATAGATAGACAAACCTTTAGCTAGGTTAACTAGAAAAAAAAAACACCAGTAAATAAAACCATAGATGAAAATGGAGGTATCACAACTGATTCCACAGAAATACAGACAATAATCAAGGACTACTATGAACAACTTTACACAAACAAATTGGAAAACATAGAAGAAAAGCATAAATATCCAGATACACATAAATTATAAAACTTGAAGACATAGAGAACCAAATCAACTCAGAATGAATAATGAAGTTGAATCAGTAATAAAAAGTCTACCAAGAAAGGAAAGCTCAGGACCAGATGGCTTCACTGCTGAAAATTAACAAACCTCTGATTTAGAACTAACACCAGTTCCTCTCAAATTATTCCAAAGAATTAAAAGGGAGAGAACACTTTCAAACTCATTGCATAAAGTGAACATTGCTTTGATCCCCAACACAGATAAGGCCACCAAAAAAAATTAGGGATCTATACCTCTGATGACCATAGATACAAAAATTCTGAACAAAATACTAGCAAAATGAATCCAATAAAACAGAAAAAAATCACACATCAAGATCAAGTGGAATGTACCCCTGGCAAGCAGAGATGGCTCAATATTCCAAAATCAATAAGCATAATACATTACATCAACAGAATGGATAAAAATCATATGATCCTCTCACATTTTAGCAAAGGTCCTAGTTTTTTTTTTTTTAAAAAAAGACAAATATCCAGAAAACAATATCCAAAACTATGTGTACTTGAAGACATGATTGTATAATAGAAAACATTAAGGAATTCACAATAACACTAATAATTCTAATAAGTTAATTTATCAGGATGGCAAAACAGAAGCTTACTATGTAAAAGTAAATTGTATTCATACAAATGTACATCAAAAAGTTCATTAAAAATGGAATTAAAAGAAAAAAGTATTTTGGTATTAAAAATTTTTAAATCCATGCATTATTTTCTCTTTTCCTTTTTTAATATAAGGTATACAAATGTCAAGCATTTCATAAATACAAACTTAGGGATATAGTGGAATGATATGGTATGTAATCTTTTTATTTAAAGAAGTTTTGATTAGCATTTAATATTTCTCAATTTCCACAGGGCACTATGCAATACTGCAACACAGGTATACAGGGTAAATTGATATAATCAGGCACTAAGCATTTATATTTCCTTACCTTTTCTTTATGTTTGGAGACTACCTCCCTCCCAATTCTTTGTGCAGTGGACAATGCATATGTGAATTAAAGCCACCCAGCTGCACTGTGGAACAGTGGGACCTGTTTCTTCTACCAGAGTGTTGTGATATCTATTACCCTGTGTTCCCCTGCCTCCCTCCCTTCACCCTTCCCAACCTCTGGTAATCGCTATTCTAAGTTTGGATTGACTAGTCTTAACTTCCACATGTGAGAGAAAACATGCATTATTTGTCTTTTTCTGTCTTCATTTAACAAAATTACCTCTAATTCACCCATTTTTCCTCAAATGCAGAATTTAATTTCTTAATTTAAAAAAAAAGCAGATTTATAAAAGTAGTACCTATTTCTGAAATACTATTTGATGTTAAAGTACATGTATACAATGTATAATGTCCATTCAAGATGAATGTATATATTTCCTCAAATATTTAACATTTCTTAATGATAAAAACATCCAATATCCTATCTTCTAGATTTTTTATAGAGAAATCTACAGTACATAATCTATAATCAACCTATGGTGCGATCAAACAACAGGACTTCCTCCTCCTTTCTAGCCATAACATAGTACTTTTTTAAAAGAACTACTTTATTTATTTGAAAGAGTTGCAGAAAGAGGTAGAGCGAGAGAGAGAGGTCTTCCATTCTGCTGGCTCATTCCCCAAATGACTGCAACAGCCATAGCTGAGCTGATCTGAAGGAGCCAGCTTCCTCTGGGCCTCCCACATGGGTGCAGGGGCCCAAGGACTTGGGCCATCTTCCCAGGCCATAGCAGAGAGCTGGACTGGAAGAGGAGCAGCCAGGACTTGAACTGGCATCCACACAGGAGGGTGGCGCTGCAGGCTGGGGCTTTAACCTCTGCACCACAGCGCCAGCCCCCATAACATAATAATTATTAGTCAACCTTTCCTCTTTTTTCCTCCCACTTTCTCTCCCCCACCTCTGATAACCACCATCACACTTTTAACTTCTATGAGTTCATCCTTTTTTATATCCCACATATGAAAGAGATCACATGATATTTGTCTTTCTGTGTTAGGCTTATTTCACTTAACGTAATAGCCCCCTTCCTCTAATCCCTCTTTGCCATATGTGTCACAGATGTCATTTTTTTAAGCATCTGAAAACACGTCATGTGCCTCAGCTGCTTGACTGAATTTTATCCCTGCTTCTTCTTGATTCCCAGGATCTTAACCAGGTTGCCACTTTAGTGTCAGTTTCCAATATCCCTTGGTGATACACTCGGGTTAGGCCTGTCTCTGAACACCTGGAACTTCAGGTGTTAACCAGCTGTTGGAACAAGTCCAAAGGGGAGAGCAGCCTTTGGCAGGAAGCAGTGGAGGAGGGGAGCAGAGTCTCCACGGGCTCTGATACCCTGCCCTGGCAAAGGTAGCCACCTCGGAGTATCCTGATGCCTCAGATTCATAGAGTTCATTGCCATCTCCCACAACACCACTCTAATCTCCCATTGCTATCATCCTATGATTCACCAAAATTTACTTTCCTGTATTCTCTGTTCAGAGATCATGGGGTTATTGTGCTGTTGAAAATGACAGTGACTTTCAATTCTGCTGTAAATTGCATCTACTTTTATGGATTTACATATATCAGACTGCAGCTGAGACAACAGGTGGCATGATGCCAGCAGATTGTAAGGACTACTTTAATTCACTCATATCCCTCAAGGGATACACGCATAGATATGGCAAAGTTAGCTATTTCTGAAGAGGTACTGTCATGCACAGGTTAGCCCAAATTTCTAAGACCATAGCTATAATAGCAATTCTTATATCTTTCCCTGCAAAATTTCCATTTAAAAACTTTGCAGGGGCCGGCGCTGTGGGTCAACGCCCTGGCCTGAAGCGCCGGCATCCCATATGGGCAACGGTTCTAGTCCCGGCTGCTCCACTTCCCATCCAGCTCTCTGCTATGGCCTGGGAAAGCAGTAGAAGATGGCCCAAGTCCATGGGCCCCTGCACCCGCATGGCTCCTGGCTCCTGTCTTCAGATAGGTGCAGCTCTGGCCGTTGCAGCCATCTGGGGAGTGAACCATCAGACGGAAGACTTCTCTCTCTCTCTCTCTCTCTCTGCCTCTCCTCTCTGTGTGTAACTCATTCAAATAAATAAATAAATCTTAAAAAAATTGCAAAAACTAAAATTCAGGGGCCAGAGCCATGGCACAGTGGGTTAATCTTCTGCTGCAGTGCCAGCATCTCATATGGGTGCTGGTTCTAGTCCTGGCTGCTCCACTTCTGATCCAGCTCTCTGCTGTGGCCTGGGAAAGCAGTGGAAGATGACCCAAGTCCTGGGGCCCCTGCACCCACATGGAAGACCCTGGCTCCTGGCTTCGGATCGGTGCAGCTCCAGCAGTTGCAGCCATTTAGAGAGTGAACCAACGGATGGAAGACCTTTCTGTCTCTCCCTCTCACTGTCTGTAACTCTACCTCTCAATAAAATCTTTAAAAAAACTAAAATTCAAAATATTTAGTTTGAGTCCCAGCTGCTTCACTTATGATCCAGTTTCCTTCTAATATGCCTGGGAAGCCACGGGTGATGGAACAAGTACTTGAGTTCTTGTCACCATGTAGGAAACCTAAATGGAGTTCCTGGCGCCTGGCTTCATCTAGAACAGTGTTGCAGCTATTTGGAGAGTGAGCCAGCAGGTGGAAGATTCTCTCTCTCTCTCTCTCTCTCTCTCACACACACACACACACACACACTCAAGTAAATAAATCTTTAAGACACACAGTGACCCTGGCCAGTGTTGACAATACTTATTTCCATATCTGTGTCTTCAAACAGGCTGTATGTCGTAGGGGTGAAACATCCACCTCTCTAATCCCATAGTTAACTCTCATCTTGCTATACTATGTATTCTCAGACTTCACCCTTAAACCCTCTATGGAAACACACCCAGGTCCCATGGAGATGTCATTTCTGGGTCCTGCACTCAAGCTTTCACAGTCTCCACCACACTGATTTTTGAGAGGTATTTGTAGATTCCTGGGTAACAGGTGGCTCCAACATAGGGTAATTTGCAATAAACATTCATGATGAATGAATGGCTCATAAACTAATGAGAACACCCACTAGTAAAGAAAACTGTGAACCAGAGACACTCACCTGTCTGTTAAATGGCCAAACACGATGTTTCCCACCATCATTCCAGCCATAAGCAGGAATCTAAGGACTGAAGTCAGTGACTCAGATTCACATACCAGGTCCCACTGTAAGAGAAGGAACCATCACAGCATTCTGTTCAGTCGCCCAGGGGCTTCTAACTGGAGAGTTAGGGTGGAGTATTACTGACTCAGCATAACACTTGTAGCACAACCTGCGAGCGATTTGCTTCATGAATGAAAGCTATGATGCTACCATTCTGCCTATTTTATACAGGAGTCCAGCGGTTAACAGAAAAGCAATTCACACTTCCTGAAAGAGTGAAAAATGAGTGCCCACACAGAGATCCCTGTCTTGACGCATGCTCACGACTTGGGTTGTTACCTCTGAACATCCCAGCCAGGCACTCATAAGAGGAGAACGGTCTCCTACCTGCGTCACGGTGGTGGAGACGGAGGAGCTGCGGTCGTACACCCAGCCGTCCACACAGGGCTCTGTGTCCGGCTCATTCGTGCTCGGGGAGGTCCCGTTCAGGTAAAGGAGCTGCCACTGGGGATGGGTGAAGCGACGGCACTTCTCTGGCCTCAGCTTTGCGTCCAGCGGGATGGAGACTCTCAGGAGGGCGTCTTGGCTGAGGACGTCAGAGGCATTGCCAGAGGCCGTGTGGTTGTCCAGGAGGGGGACCCAGCAGCGATGGTCAGGGACAGCAGCAGTGAAGTTCTCCAACAGAGCTTGAGGGAAAGCTACAACCATGATGCTTATGAGGGAAAGAACCTGGAGAATCTGGAATCTCCCCAGGCCTCCAACCTGATCCAAGAGCTCATTAAAGGCCATTGAGACTGAGCAGGTGGCTCCCACGAACTGGCCCGGTGACTTTATGCGGATCAAGTGCAAAGACAGAAGCGTTTACTTTCACTAAATGGCACTAGGCGGCACTCACCCTGACCCCAACAAGTCTGTGTGAAAAACCGATTCCTCAAATCATTGAGGAATCAGGCAGAGAAACATTTTGATTGGATGATCCCAACTGCTCTCAGGTAAGTCTGTTTAAATTTCTACTTTGTAAAAATTCATGTTGTCAGCAGTGCCAAAAGTCAGCATTGAACTTTAGTCTCCCCGTTGTCTGTAAACAAAGCAAAATTTTAAAAAACCTGGAATGTGATGGGCAGTGTGTTCCCGAATGCGTAATTTGTGAGAAAAAAATCAGAAGTGTTTTTTTTTCCTGTGGGAAGCACTGAAAGCAATTGGCTTGCCTGTTTAGTGCTGACTTCTGATTGAAATAGAGAAGCAATAATACTTTTTTAAAGATTTATTTAATTATTTGTAAGAGCGAAAGAGAGAGAGAGAGAGAGGAGAGAGAGATATCTTCCATTCACTGGTTCAATCCCCAAATGGGTGCGATGGCCAGAGTTAGGCCAGGTGGAAGTTAGGAGCCAGGGGTTTCCTCCAGGTATCCCATGTGGGTGCAGGTCCCCAAGTACTATGTATATCCTCTGCTGTTTTTCCAAGTCCATTAGCAGGGAGCTGGATTGGAAGTGGAACATCCAGGACACAAACTGGTGCCCATATGGGATGCAGGCATTGCAGGCAGCAGATTTACCCACTATACCACAACACCAGCCAAGAGAAAATAATCTTTAGTTAAGTTAAAGCCAGCAAATGTCTTCTAATCTTCCCTGTGGCAACTGACTTTCTGAACCAGGTTAAACCATACCAGAAACTAACTTTAAAAATTAATTGTGCATGGGGGCACCACTTGGTACCATGGTGAAGCTACCAGTTGGGATGCCCACATGCCTGGGTTCGAGCACTGACTCTGTGCCCTCATTCCAGATTCCTGCTAATTAAGACCCTAGGAGGTAGCAGATGACAGCTTAAGTGGTTTCATGCCTGCCACCCGCATGAGAGACCCAGATTGAGCTTCTGGCTCTAGCCATTGTGGGCATCTGGAGAGTGAACCAAAAGATGAGAAATTTGTCTCTGTTCATCTCTTCTCTGTCCTCTCTCTCTCTCTCTCTCCCTCCCTATATATAAATATAATTATATATATCCCTCCCTCTCTCTCCCTATATATATATAAAATTATATATAATTACTTATTTACTTATTTATTTATTATTATATATAATTACTTATTTACTTATTTTAAAATTATATATATATAAAAATAATTTTAAAATAAGTAAATGAATAAGAAAAAAGAAAACAAATTCCCTAAAATGGATGTTGTGAGAGTAGCAATGTATGGCCAAGGAGTAAATCAGTAGTAAATACAGAGTGAGGATTATTTTTCTATACTTGTTGATTCATTCATATAGAGTTTGTGTGAAACTTTTCCTTGCTAGTTCAAGAATTCCTTCAAAAACTTTGTGAAAAGGAGAAGGAAAGATAAACATTTTCAGTGTAAATATTTTAAAGCCATACCTATAAGGTCTTCTAAAAGTCCATTAAAACTTGTTTTTATGAAAAAATTGCATGGACTTTAAAACTTTTTCAGCCAAAATAAACATATTTTAAGGTCATTTTTCCTATGAGCTTTTTGAAGTTCCCATATAGTTAGTGTAAAACAAGATTTTCAAGGGTCTTACAGTATAGTGAGTGCTACAGTTTTAATATGATTTGGCCCCAAAACTCAGGCAGGACGTTAAACCCCAAAGTCATAAGGTAATGATACTTAGAGTGAAAATCTAATCCAATTATGGTGTGCAGGAAGTGGGATCTAATACAAACTCATTTAGTCATCAGGGGAATGCTTTCAGAAATTAGTTCTTGGCCAGCGCCACGGCTCACTAGGCTAATCCTCCGCCTGCAGCGCCGGTACTCAGGGTTTTTAGTCCCAGTTGGGGCGCCGGTTCTGTCCCAGTTGCTCCTCTTCCAGTCCAGCTCTCTGCTGTGGCCCGGGAAAGCAGTGGAGGATGGCCCAAGTCCTTGGGCCCCTGCACCCACATGGGAGACCAGGAGGAAACACCTGGCTCCTGGCTTCGGATCAGCGCACTGCGCCGGCCGCAGCGGCCATTTGGGGGGTGAACCAATGGAAGGAAGACCTTTCTCTCTGTCTCTCACTGCCACTCTGCCTGTCAAAAAAAAAAAGAAGGTGGAGGTAGAGGAGGAGGAGGGGAAAGGGAAGAGGAAAAGAAAGGAGGAAGGAAGAAAGCAGAGAAGAAAATAACACCTCTCATAATGATTTCCTGAGCCAAACATGAGGTCACCATGTTCCAAATTATATCTGTGCACCTCAGATACTGATTAACTCTTCACGTAATATTAACCTCTTTATCATCCCACCTCTACAGATGAACCAGTACTTTGAAACATTCCCTAAGGAAAGAAATTCAGAGAAAGAAAAGGCACCATAACAAAACTCACACTATCAAGAATGTTCTTTGTTGGAAACCACAGCCTCAGACACATCATACTCAGTTTGTCCTTGTTAGAGAGGGGTCACGATGGAGACCTCTATCTCCAACATATAAGCCCATGACCCTGTGCTGTTTTTACAGGGGTTGCTGTAAGAACAGGTTCCAGGGCCAGCGCCATGGCTCACTTGGTTAATCCTCCGCCTGCGGCGCCGGAATCCCCTATGGGCACCGGGTTCTAGTCCCGGTTGCTCCTCTTCCAGTCCAGCTCTCTGCTGTGGCCTGGGAGGGCAGTGGAGGATGGCCCAAGTGCTTGGGAGACCAGGAGAAGCACCTGGCTCTTGGCTTCAGATCGGCGCAGCGCCGGCCATAGTGGCCATTTGGGGGGTGAACCAACAGAAGGAAGACCTTTCTTTCTGTCTCTCTCTCTCACTGTCTAAAACTCTGCCTATCAAATAAAAAAAAAAAAAACAGGCTCCAAGAAGACCTTACACCTGAGCCCCATAAAGACTGTCATGTCTGCAAAACAAGTTCATATCAACCATTTAAAAAAAATGAGATGCAGTGTTGTGGTTTTGCACTGACCATTCCTTTTTGCTGTATAATTAGCAATGTGAGTGGAGTTTGCAGAGGAACTCGGATTCAAGTGGGGAATGCCAGATCACATGATCGATATTCAGGAAGCTTCTGGTACATGGTAGAATTCTTCTTTGGGAAGCGGGAAATTCACGTTCAAAGTTTGCTGGATCTTCACTTTTTCTAATGCACTTTCTCCGTGACTTTCACCTCCTCTGGTACGAAAATGAACAAAAAAAAATGTGTATGTACCAACCATAATACCACGCTGTACAAAAAGCATGAGACAGCCTCCTGCTGAAATCTTACCCAGTGTTGTTCTGGAGTTAGTTTGCACATGTTCAGAAATGTCCTTTCAATGTAGGGGTTATTTACAAGGCAGGTGTTATCTTGCCAATAGCCAAAATCAACTATGGTGCAATTATTCACACCATGAAACTGATGATCATCACAAACCTGAGATCCATGGGATTTTTTCCTACTAAAATGGTGAGTGTTAAACATTTACCAGGCCAACCCTAACTTGCCTCCTGAAGTCACTTGAACTCCTCTGAACTGCAAACTTAATCATAGGCCTGCCCCATTTAAACCTGTTACCACCTTAACCCCTAACCCTCTTCAGATGCCATAGCCTCCAAGAGGCGTCCGTTTGCCTCCTTCCACACAACCCAGGTTACGCCTCCCCTTGACCTCCACTTTCACCTTGCTCTACCTCACTTGTGGAGGGTGGCTGACTTTTCTGAAGACAGAATCTGTTGGTGTTTTCTGCCCTTTCTGCCACAGCATCTATCATTAAGTCACACAGCACAAATTCAGAACGGAGGTGCGGGGGCAGGAAAGCTGAGGAAAGGCAGAGCTGATAACGGGTGGAACAAGATTAGAAGCTGAACGTTCTGAAACGCTAGAACCAACACAGGAGTACAACTCGTTGATCCAGTAGGGTTTGGGAAAATCTTTGTGAGTGAGATCAGAGATAGAGCTGATATTTATCCTTTAAATGATAACTATCATATTCACAAATTCCCCTTAATGCCATGTGATTGGTAAAACTCTGAAATGCAGTGGATAGAACTGAAACCTCAAGAGGAGTCAGGAGTGCAGTTTTCATTGATCTTGCACCCTTACCACATCACCTGCGATCACAAAAGTGTGTCAGTTGCTTTCTAAAAACTGAGTCTCAATGAAACTCTTTCTCATAGTTTCGCTGGTGAAGGCGCTTTGTGATTAGGATGCTTCCAAGAAAACATGTAGAGAATGTAACTCAAACTGGGCTACAGTGTAGCATGAGGTCACGTGAATTTCTACTAGGACTGAAACACTGTGAAAATAAAGATGAAGAAAAAGGCTGGGCAAGTCACCATGGAGGGGAGGAAGAAATTGGGTAGAGCAGACATGAGAAGACAACAGAAAAGGGTTTGGAATGTACGAAGCTTGGAGCAGAAGGGGTTAGATAAGCCATAAAAGCATCCCAAAAAATGAGAACCAAATGCACTGAGCAGAGAAGGAAGAGGATTTTCCTAAGAAGAAGAAGGCACTGCTTTAAGCCTGGAAAAAGGGACCTGCAAGGAGGTGATTGTGAAATATGGTACAATCTTCCCTTTTGGCAACTGACTGATCCTGGCTAAATCACACTAAAAAGCAGTTTGAAAACAAGTTTCTCAAAATGGGGAAGGTTGACTTTGGTGAGTGAAAGTGGAGGAGTAAGTCAGTAGGGTGTTCACAGACAGGTGTTTTGTTACACTGATGAATTCATTCAGAAAATTTTCATAAGGGCCTTTTCCATGCTACTTCTGATATTGGGAACCAGGAAGAAGGATTAAATGGGAATATGCTGGGGCCAGCACTGTGGCACAGCAGGTTAACATCCTAGCCTGAAGCACCAGCATTCCATATGGGCACAAGTTCGAGACCCGGCTGCTCCACTTCCAATCCAGCTCTCTGCTATGGTCTGGGAAAGCAGTAGAAGATGGCCCAAGTCCTAGGGCTCCTGCAGCCACATGGGAGACCTGGAGGGAGCTCCTGTTTCCTGGCTTCAGATTGGCACAGCTCGGCCATTGTGGCCAATTGGGGAGTGAACCAGCAGATGGAAGACCTCTCTCTCTCTCTCTCTTTCTCTCTCTATCTCTCTCTGCCTAACTCTTTCAAATAAATAAATAAATCTTTTTTAAAAATGGGAATATGTTGCAAAGAAGAATCAGAATAACAAAGAAGAATCAGGACATTGACTGGAAATCAGTAAAAAAGTGATAGCTTCCATAAACAGCACGGAGTCAGAACGACAACAGAAAGAGAGAAGCAAAGCATACTGCAGCTCCTATCCCAGCCAGGCGGGAAATCCACCCTGCTGGGGAAGGTAAACAGGAAAACACACGAATCCCCATCATTGATGCAGTCTAGCACCCATAAATACAGATGAATTCCACAAAGTCAAAGCAACTACCAACTGACACCCAATATATCAAATAAACTAAAAAGTAAGTGTCAATAAAACCTACTCTATAAAGAGGAATGAAGTTTTGTACCAGATGCATTGACATAAACCTAGGGACAGAAAAAACAGGAAACATGACACCTACAAAGAAACACAATAATTCTCTAAGGGTAGACCCTTATTTGAAGGAAATCCATGAAATACCTGAAAAATAATTCAAAACAATGACATTAAGAAAACAGTGAGATGCAAAAACAATACATATGAAAGAGATTCAAAGAAATATGGGGAAAATGCATGCTATTAATGAGAAATTCAACAAAGAGATAGAAATTGTTTTTAAAAATTTTGTTTGTTCTACTTAATACTTTTGGTTCAATACTGTAATCAATACACAATTATTCTTAAGTGCTGAAACTTAACTGAAAAGTGATCGCTATTAAATATAAGAGTGGGAATAAAAGAGGGAAGAGATGTGCAATTCGGGACATGTTCAAGCTGACTTACCTCAAACAGTAGAGTTAGAAACATACCAGGGGATTCCAATTCAGTCCCATCAAGGTGGCATGTACCAATGCCATCTCACTAGTCCCAGTGATCAATTTCTGTTCACAATTGATCATACTGACAGGACTAAGAACCAAAGGGATCACATAAACAAGAATAGTGTCTGCAAATACTAGCTGATAGAATCAAAAAGGGAGAGAATGATCCAACATGGGAAGCGAGATAAACAGCAGACCCATAGAATGGCAGATGTCCTAAACAGCACTCTGGCCTCAGAATCAGCCCTTAAGGCATGCGGATCTGGCTGAAAAGCCCATGAGAGTATTTCAGGCATGGAAAGCCAAGACACTCTGGGGGTTAAAAAAAAAAAAAAAAACCCTAAATGAAAGATCTCCGCGAGTGAGATCCCAGTGGAAAGAACGGGTCATCAAAGAAGGAGGTACCTTTCTCTGAAGGGAGGAGAGAACTTCCACTTTGACCATGGCCTTGTCTAAATATGATCAGAGTCAGTGAACTCAGGGGGCTTCCATAGCCTTGGCAGCTCATGACAAGAGCCTAGGGTGATTAATGATGCCATAAACAAGAGTGTCAATTTGTTAAGTCAACAACAGGAGTCACTGTGCACTTACTCCTCATGTAGGATCTTTGTCCTTAGTGTGCTGTACATTGAGATTTAATGCTATAACGAGTACTCAAATAGTATTTTTCACTTTATGTTTCTGTGTGGGAGCAAACTGTTGAAATCTTTACTTAATGTATGCTAACCTGATCTTCTGTATATAAAGAGAATTGAAAATGAATCTTAAGCCGGCGCCGTGGCTCAATAGGCTAATCCTCCGCCTAGCGGCGCCGGCACACCGGGTTCTAGTCCCGGTCGGGGCGCCGGATTCTGTCCCGGTTGCCCCTCTTCCAGGCCAGCTCTCTGCTGTGGCCAGGGAGTGCAGTGGAGGATGGCCCAGGTGCTTGGGCCCTGCACCCCATGGGAGACCAGGAAAAGCACCTGGCTCCTGGCTCCTGCCATCGGATCAGCGCGGTGCGCCGGCCGCGGCGGCCATTGGAGGGTGAACCAACGGCAAAAGGAAGACCTTTCTCTCTGTCTCTCTCTCTCACTGTCCACTCTGCCTATCAAAAAGTAAAAAAAAAAAAAAAAGAAAATGAATCTTGATGTGAATGGAAGGGGAGAGGGAGCAGGAAAGGGGAGGGTTGCGGGTGGGAGGGACGTTATGGCGGGGGGGAAGCCATTGTAATCCATAAGCTGTACTTTGGAAATTTATATTCATTAAATAAAAGTTAAAAAAATCAAAAATCGTAGAGGTGAAATTTTCATCAATGAAATAAAAAATGCAATTGAGAGCTTAAAACCATATAGAGCAAGCAGAAGAATTTCTGACCTTGAGTGCAATTTTTTTTAAATAATCCAGTCAGGAAAAAAAATAAATAGTTAAGACACATGTGACACCACTGAGTATACAAATGGTACAAAATCCTGAATAAGAAGAGGAAAAGGCATCGAAACTTATTTAATGAAATACTAGCTCAAAAAATTCCTGAGTTTTGAAAGATACATGGCTATCAATACCCAAGAATTTCTACAATGCGTATTATAGTCAAACAGACAAAAACAAGGAGAATCCTAAAGATGGTGAGAAAAAAGTGTCAAGATGAATATAAAGAAAAACCCAATACTAACAGTAATCCTCTTAGCAGAAACTTTATAAGCCAGAAGAGAATGAGATGATATATTCAAGGTCTTGAAAGAAAAATCTGACAATCAACAATATTACATACAAGCAAAACTATTCTCCAAAAATGAAGGAGAACCAAAGCCTTTTGCAGACCAACAACAAAAAAAAAAGGGGGGGGGGGGGAATTTATCACCATCAGACCAACCTTACTAGAAATGTTTAAGGGAGTCCTATCTTAAAAATAAAAAATTTTAGCTACTGCCTACAACACCAACATTCCACATGTGCATGGATTCAGTTCTGACCCAGCTTCCTGCTAATGTTCTTGGGAATGTAGTAGAAGATGGCCCAAGTGCTTGGATCCCCACTACTTATGTGGGCAACATTGATTGTCCCAGTACAGCCTCAAGCATTGCAGGCATTTAGGGGAGGCAACAAATGCATGTCTCTGCCTCTCTCTCCCTTTCCATCTCTCTCTGTCACACACCCACACACACACACACACACACATGCACAAACACACACATGCACACACACCAATAAAAATTAAAAACAAAGACTTAAAAGAAACAGTCTAATGTGTCATCTCAAGTACTTAGAAAAGTAAAGCAAATCAAACTAAAAATTAGTAGGAGAAATAAATAAAATGCATTCAAATTGGAAATCAGGAAGTAAAAGTATGTATGTTTGCAGATGATGTGATTTTATACATGCAAAAACCCAAATACTATGTCAAAAGCATTAGAACTAACAAAAGAATTCAGTAAAGTTTCAGGTACAAAAATCAACACAGAAAATGCAGAAGCAATTCTATACACCAATAATAAACTTCCTGAAGAGAAAATAAAGAAAGCAATCTCATTCAAAATAGCTACAAAAAAATAAAATATTTAAGAATAAATTTAACCAAAGAAGGTAAAGATCACCATAAGGAAAACTATAAAACAATAATGAAAGAAATCATAGAGGACACAAAAGATGAAAAGATATTTCATGTTTAGGTATTGAAAAAATCAATATTGTTAACATATCCATATTGTACTACCTAAAGCAACCTACAAATTCTTTGCAATCCCCATGATAATAATATTAATAATTGCATTCATTATGGAGACAGAAATAACAATTCTAAAATTATATGGAACCTTGAAAGACACAACAGTTAAAAGTATCATGAAAAAAAGAAAAAAGAAAGATATAATAATAATATGAGGAGCTCCAAGATGGCAAAATAGGGAGGGAGCACCCTGATAGTCTGGTAAAAGACAGTTTAATAAAAGTGGAGATACTGCAGGTAAAGGGAAGAGTTAGGGGAAAAAACAGCAGAGAAAACTCTTCCTGAACTAGTGGGACACGGTGGACCTACGTGAAGGGCACTGGCGCCCATGGCCCGGGACCCAGCCGCTGAATCTATGCAACAGCACTGGAAAGGGAGGTGAGGCAAAACCTCAGTAGCCCAAGACACTGGCAGGAAAGATCTCTATGATGAGAATTACAGAATCTCAAAGAAAGAAATAGAAGAAGATACCAAAAAATGGAAAAATCTTCCATGCTCATGGATTGGAAGAGTCAATGTCATCAAAATGTCCATTCTCCCAAAAGCAATTTATATATTCAATGCAATACCAATCAAAATACCAAAGACATTCTTCGCAGATCTGGAAAAAATGATGCTGAAATTCATATGGAGACACAGGAGACCTCAAATAGCTAAAGCCATCTTGTACAACAAAAACAAAGCTGGAGGCATCACAATACCAGATTTCAGGACATACTACAGGGCAGCTGTTATCAAAACAGCATGGTACTGGTACAGAAACAGATGGATAGACCAATGGAACAGAATAGAAACACCAGAAATCAATCCAAACATCTATAGCCAACTTATGTTTGATCAAGGATCTAAAACCAATTCCTGGAGTTATTAAATAAATGGTGTTGGGAAAACTGGATTTCCACATGTGGAAGCATGAAGCAAGACCCCTAACTTACATCTTACACCTTACACAAAAATCCAGTCAACAAGGATTAAAGACCTAAATCTACAACCTGACACTATCAAATTATTAGAGAACATTGGAGAAACCCTGCAAGATATAGGCACAGAAAAAGATTTCTTGGAAAAGACCCCGGAAGCACAGGCAGTCAAAACCAAAATTAACATTTGGGATTGCATCAAATTGAGAAGTTTCTGTACTGCAAAAGAAACAGTCAGGAAAGTGAAGAGGCAACTGACAGAATGGGAAAATATATTTGCAAACTATGCTACAGATGAAGGATTAATAACCAGAAACTACAATGAGATCAAGAAACTCCACAACAACAAAACAAACAACCCACTCAAGAGATGGGCTAAGGACCTAAATAGACATTTTTCAAAAGAGGAAATCCAAATAGCCAACAGACCCATGAAAAAATGTTCAGGATCACTAGCAATCAGGGAAATGCAAATCAAAACCACAATGAGGTTTCACCTCACCCCAGTTAGAATGGCTCACATTCAGAAATCTACCAACAACAGATGCTGGTGAGGATGTGCGGAAAAAGGGACACTAACCCACTGTTGGTAGGAATGCAAACTGGTAAATCCACTATGGAAGTCAGTTTGGAGAGTCCTCAGAAACCTGAATATAACCCTGCCGTTCGACCCAGCCATCCCACTCCTTGGAATTTACACAAAGGAAATTAAATTGGCAAACAAAAAAGCTGTCTGCACCTTAATGTTTATTGCAGCTCAATTCACAATAGCTAAGACCTGCAATCAACCTAAATGCCCATCAACAGTAGACTGGATAAAGAAATTATGGGACATGTATTCTATAGAAACAATGAAATCTGGTCATTTGCAACAAAATGGAGGAATCTGGAAAACAAAGTGCTGAGTGCAATAAGCCAGTCCCAAAGGGACAAATATCATATGTTCTCCCTGATTGGTGACAACTAACCGAGTACCAAAAAGGAAACCTGTTAAAGTGAAATGGACACTATGAGAAACAAGACTTGATCAGCCCTTGTCCCGACTGTCAAGGAACAACTTAATACTTTATCCCTTTTAGTATTTTTTTTGTTCTACTTAATACTATTGGTTGAAGTCTGTAATTAATACACAATTATTCTTAGATGTTTAAATTTAACTGAAAAGTGATCTCTGTTAAATATAAGAGTGGGAATAAGAGAGGGAGGAGATGTACAATTTGGGACATGCTCAAGCTGACTTGCCCCAAATGGTAGAGTTAGAAACGTGCCAGGGGATTCCAATACAATCTCATCAAGATTGCATGTACCAACGCCATCTCACTAGTCCAAGTGATCAATTTCAGTTCACAATTGATCATAATAATAGGACTAAGAGTCAAAGGGATTACATAAACAAGACTAGTGTCTGTGAATACTAACTGATAGAATGAAAAAGGGAAAGAATGATCCAACATGGGAAATGGGATACACAGCAGACTCATAGAATGGCAGATGTCCTAAACAGCACTCTGGCCTCAGAATCAGCCCTTAAGGCATGCGGATCTGGCTGAAAAGCCCATGAGAGTATTTCAGGAATGGAAAGCCAAGACACTCTGGCAAAAAAAAAAATCTAAATGAAAGATCTCCGCGAGTGAGATCCCAGTGGAAAGAACGGGCCATCCAAGAAGGAGGTACCTTTCTCTGAAGGGAGGAGAGAACTTCCACTTTGACCATGGCCTTGTCCAAATAAGATTGGAATTGGCTAACTCAAAAGGCTCCATAGCCTTGGCAACTCATGACAAGAGCCTAGGGTGATTAGTGACACCATAAACAAGAGTGTCAATTTGTTAAGTCAACAACAGGAGTCACTGTGCACTTACTCCCCATGTAGGATCTCTGTCCTTAATGTGTTGTTCAATGTGAATTCATGCTATAACTAGTATTCAAACAGTATTTTACTTTAGCTTTCTGTGTGGGTGCAAACTGTTGAAATTTTTACTTAATATGTACTAAATTGATCTTCTGTATATAAAGAGAATTGAAAATGAATCTCGATGCGAATGGAATGGGAGAGGGACTGAGGGTTGGGAGGGTTGCGGGTGGGAGGGAAGTTATGGAGGGAAAAAGCCACTGTAATCCAAAAGCTGTACTTTGTAAATTTATATTTATTAAATAAAAGTTAAAAAATAAAATCCTAAATAAATAAATATTTCAAAATAGTTTACCTCTAAAAAATAATAATAACAATAATATAATGTGTTGTAGAGTTTTGCTTGCTAGTATTTTGTTGAGAATTTTCACATCTGTTTTCATGACTCTTGGCCTGTAATTTTCTTTTTGTTGTTGTATATTTTTCTGGTTTGTGTTTCAGGGTGACCCCTGGCCTCATGGAATGGGTTTGGTAGAATTGCTTCCACTTTACTTTTTTTTAACTTTTATTTAATAAATATAAATTTCCAAAGTACAACATTTGGACTATAGCTGCTTTTCCCCCAATAACCACCCTCCCACCTGCAACCATCCCATCTCCCACTCCCTCTCCCAGCCCATTCTGAAGAAGATTCATTTGCAACAAAATAGAGGAATCTGGCAAACATCATGCTGAGTGAAATAAGCCAGTCCCAAAGGGACAATATCATATGTTCTCCCTGAGCAGTGATTCATCAAGATTCATTTTTCAACTATCTTTATATACAGAAAATCACTTTAGTATATACTAAGTAAAGATTTCAACAGTTTGCACCCACAGAGAAACTCAAAGTATAAAGTACTGTTTGAGTACTAGTTATACTGTTAATTCACATTAAGGACAGAGATCCTACATGGGGAGTAAGTGCACAGTGACTCCTGTTGTTGATTTAACAATTGACACTCTTATTTATGACGTCAGTAATCTCCCTAGGCCAAGTTGCCAAGGCTATGGAAGCCTTTTGAGTTCGCTGATTTCGATCTTATTCTGACAGGGTCATAGTCAAAGTGGAAGTTCTCTCCTCCCTTCATAGAAAGGTACCTCCTATCAAATAAATACAAAATAAAGATAGTCAGTGTTGCTGGGTGCAAAGTATACTTCATTGGAAGAGTTTGCTCCCCCGTGGTACTCTGAATATATCAACCCACTGTCTCTTGACCTCAGAGTATCTGCTGAGAAGTCTGGTGCCAGACATATCGGGGTTTTTTTTTCTGTTTCTTATTTCTTTTTCTTTTTTCTCACTGCTTTCAGAATCCACTTCTTATCTTTTACCTTTCAGTGTCTGATTATAATATGTTGAGGAGTGGTGACGCTTGTGTATCAAAGCAGTTTAGTGATATTTGACCTTCTATACCTAGATACTTTTAACTTTCTCTAGCTGTGGAGATAATTTTTCTCCTATTATTTCTTTTTTCTTGACAATTTTTTTCTTTTATTTAATAAATATAAATTTTGAAAGTACAAAAGTTCTTTGATGGCCTGTTCTCACACCATGAGTTCTCCCACACACCCTCAGTTTTTTTTCCACAGTCCCGATTCAGAAACTCCGGACAGTCCTAGTCTCCTGTTATTACTCCCCACCAGAGTCAGGTTTCTCTGCTCAGCTGATTGCTGGGCACAGCCCCAAGCTGGCGCAGCTGTCCCGTATGCCCAAAATGGCGCCTGCTCTATCGGCTCGTACGCCTTTGTAAGGTGAGTGGAGAGAGAGAATCGTGTCCCTACCGTCCCTTTTATTTTTCCTCTCCTCCAGTTAGGCTGGTGTACTTCCCCCAGGGGGCTTCAAGCCTGGCTCCCTCTAGGCTCTTCCTGCTGCTTTTCTGCCAGTGCCTCAGGCTGATGCGGTCTCCTCTCACCTCATTTTCCAGCGCTGGTGCGGAGGCTCTCAGCCTCTCCTATTATTTCTTTAAATAGACTTTCTAGCCCTTTTCTTTTCAATTCCTTCTTAAACTCCAACGACCATTAGATTTTCTCTTTTGATGTTTTTTCAGATACCCAAAATGTTTTCTTCATGTCTCTTCACTCTATTTCCTTTCCCCTGTGTATTTTCAAATAACCTGTCTTTAAGTTCACTTATTCTTTCTTCCGCTTGATCAAATCTGTTTCGGGGGCTCTCATATTTTTTGCTAAATTTATTCACTGCTAATTTCAGTTCCACAGTTTCTGGGTTTTATTTTCATTATCTCAATCACTTTGTTTTATTCCTCTGAGAATTTTCGGAATTACTTTCCTGTGTTCTCATGGATTTTATTCAATTTCCTCCTAACAGTCATTTGAATTCTCACCTAGAAAGGCCTCATCTCTCCGTCTGAAGAGGACCGGTCACTGGTGTCTTGTTCCTTCCAGTTGGTGAGGTCGTATTTTCCTGCTTGCTCTTGATTCCTATGGACACGTGTCTGTGTCTTTGCTTCGAAGAACTTGGTGTCTGCTCCAGTCTTTGCTATCTTGCTTGGTTTGTGTCTTTCTCTTTTAAGTCACACCTGTCTGATGACCTCATGAGGACTGCCAGGTTCCCGTCACTCAGAGACAATGCCTCCTCTATGGCATTAGATGGCACCCTAAGTTCAGGTTTGCCAAGTATCTCACAATTTTTTTTTTCAATTTGGCAAGATGAAGGTGGGAAATCTGGTCTGGGATTTGCTCCTGGAGGAACAGAGTGGCAAATTTCCTACAGCATGAGTCCTTGCTCTGGGACCTTCCGGGACTCTGCTTCCCCTGGCTGGTTGTAGTCACCAGATCAGGCTTTCTCCAGCCCCACTCTGCTTTTGTTTTTAGCAGATTTCAAGACCTACAGCCCTACGACATCAGCCTTTGCTTGCAGAATTGTTTTACTGATTACCATGGCCTTGCACTGCTCTGCAATTCGTCTGCACAGCTTCTGTCCTAAGTCCTGGGGTATGCTGGGTGGTAATCTAGTCACGTGTGTTTGCAGCCTTGTGTTTGGTATTCTGTGGAGAAGAATGAAGTTCAGTTGCTTCTTGGCTTTTGGGTTATGTCACCTTCTGTGATTTCAACAGTTGGTGTTTTGAGGCTGACTTTCTTCACATATTTTGTAACATGTTTTATTTACTTGTTCCTTTTGCACTGCCAAATATTATATGGATAAACTACATTTTTAGATGTCATCATTTGTTTATGAAATTTGGGTCAATTCTACCTTTTTTCCTATTAAGGATAATATTACTATAAATGTTTGCACAGTTTTAGTGTGAAGTTTTCAAATTTCTTGTACACAAACCAAAGTATGAATATGGTTGATGAACAGTATGGAAACTTAACACTGAACATTTTGAGCTGCCACACTTCTTTTCATAGTGCCTGCTCCATTTTGTATTACAGCAGCAACATGTGAGGGTCCTAACATCCACAGCTGTGTCAATGCAAGAATCTCTATTTTGATTATAGACACCCTAGTATGTGTGAGGTGGTTTCTCACTGTGTATTCAAATACATTTCCCTAATGACTTGATAGTAATCATTTTTTCTTATGCACATTGACCGTTTGTATATAATATTTAGGAGAAAAGTGCATTGAAATGTCTTGCCCATTGTTTACATAATTTTTATTTTTTTAAGAAGTTGTAAGTATTCTTTAAATGTTCTTGACAACATTGTAAATATTTAGCTCTGTTCCTTGGGTCTTCCCTCTTTTTTGGCCACTTTATCAAGATATTACATACATATAAAAACTATAGATATTTATTGTATACAACTTCATGTATTGCAAGATAAGCTCACACTCAAAACTGTCACCATGATTAATGCCACAAACATACAACCTCTCCCAAAAGTTTCCTCCTGCCTTCTTTGTATATTTTTGTGTGTGTGTGATTTGAGAACATTTTTTAAATAGCCACTTTTCTTGGCAAAATTGTAAGTATTCAATGCAGAATCACTCACTGAGGGAATTGCGCTGTAGAGTGGATCTCTGGGACCTCTTTGTCTTACACAGCTAAAAAGTTTTACCTTTGACCAATACCTCTCTGCTTCCAACTCCCTCGGTCCCTGGCAACCTCCCCACTAGTCTCTGATTCTATGAATATGACCACATTAGATTTCTAATGCAAATAGGAATGTGTAGCCCTTACCTTCCTGTGTTTAGCTTATTTCATTTAGCATAATATCCTCTAGGGTCACACCTTCTATGAAATATTCTGAAGCATTGCCTTTTAATTTTTTTAAAACCCCAATTTGTTTTTCCACTGATGGTTGTGATTTTGATATCTATCCAAGAATCTGTTGCCCAACCTAAAGGTCAAGAAGATTTAGTACAATGTTTTCTTCTACAAACTTTAGTATTTTACCATTACATTTAGGTCTTTGATTCTTTTTTAATTAATATTTTTGTACAGGAATATTTTTTCAAAACATGAGACCTGCTGTGTCATCCTTGAGTCTTTTTAAAATTTTTGTTAATTTTATTTTACTTGGAAAAGAGAGAGAAAGAATGACAAACATAAAGAAACACAGACAGAAAGACAAAGACAGATATTCTACCTACTGGTTCATTCTCCAAATGCCTGCAACAGCTAGGGCAAGTCCAGATCAAAGCCTGAAGCCCAGAATTCAATCTGGGTCTCCCACATGGCCATACTTGAGCCATCACCTGCTGTTTCCCAGGCTGCATTCTAGCAGGAAACTGGAATCTGAAGCAGAGCTGGACTCCAACCCAGGCACTCTGATATGGAATGTGTGCATACCAAGTGGATTCTTAATCACTATACCAAATACCCACTCCACTAAAATAAATACATTTTTAAAATAAATAAATGAAGAAGACTATAACTACATGAAAAAATTGTGCTTAGTATTAGATAGTATTGAAATTGATTCCTTTACATGTAGATATCCCATTATTTAATGAAAAAAAAAATTCTTTGCCACATTGAGAAGTTCTGTCAGGTATCGTGATGCCTCCAGCTTGAGCTTTCTTGTTCAGGATTGCTTTGGCTATTCTGGGTCTTTTGTGATTCCATATGAATTTTAGAATTGCTTTTTCTTTTTTTTAAGATTTATTTTGTGTATTTGAAAGACAGAGTTACAGAGAGAGGTAGGGACAGAGAGATCTTCCATCCACTGGTTCACTCCCCAGATGGCCACGACAGCCAGAGCTATGCCAATACGAAGCCAGGAGCCAGAAGGCTACTCCAGGTCTCCCACACGGGCACAGGGGCCCAAGGACTTGGGCCATCTTCTACTGCCTTCCCAGGCCACAGCAGACAGCTGGATCAGAAGAGGAGCAGCCGGGACTAGAACTGGCACCCATATGGGATGCCAGCACTTCAGGCCAGGGCGTTAGCCCTCTTCACCACAGCAACAGCCCCAGAAATGTTTTTTCTAGTTCTGTAAAGTGTGTCATCGGTATGTTAATAGGGATTGCTGTATATTGCTTCAGGTATTATACACATTTTAATGATATTGACTCCTCTTATCCATGAGCAAGTAATATCTTTCCTTCATTGCGTCCTTGATGATTTCTTTCAACAATGTTTGATAATTTTCATTGTAATGATCTTACACTTCTTTCATTAAACTTATTCCTAAATATTTTTTTTGGTAGCTACTGTGAATGGGATTTAGTTCTTGATTTCCATTTCATCATTAACATTTTGTTTTGTTTTTGGTTTTTGTTTTTGACAGGCAGAGTTAGACAGTGAGAGAGAAAGAGAGACAGAGAGAAAGGTCTTCCTTTTCTGTTGGTTCACCCCTCAAATGACTGCTATGGCCGGCGCACTGCGCCGATCCAAAGCCAGGAGCCAGGTGCTTCCTCCTGGTCTCCCATGGGGGTGCAGGGCCCAAGTACTTGGGCATCCTCCACTGCCTTTCCGGGCCACAGCAGAGAGCTGGACTGGAAGAGGAGCAACCAGGACAGAATCTGGCGCCCCATCCGGGACTAGAACCCAGGATGCCAGCGCCACAGGCGGAGGATTAGCCTAGTGAGCCGCGGTGCTGGCCTGTATGTTTATTTTGTAATCTGCAATTTTACTGAATTGGTTTATCAATGCAAACAGCTTTTTGGTGGAGTGTTAAGGTTTTTTCATATGCAACATGATGCCATCTACAAACATGGATAATTTGACTTCCTCTTTTCCACTTTTGATATTTCTTTCTCCTCCATAATTGCTATTGCTAAAATTTCCCATACTATATTGAATAAGACTGGCAAAAGTGGACCTCTCTGTCTTATTTTAGATCTGAGGGGAAATGCTTTCAGCTTTTCTCCACTCAGTGTGATATTGGCTGTTGGTTTGTCATACACGGCCTTTATAACTTTGAGAAATGTTCTTCCTATACTTACCATCAAAGGTTATTGAATCTTATCAAATGCTTTCTCTGCATCTATTGAGATGAACATACAGTTTTTGTTCTTCATTCTATTGATATGATTTATGATGTTTATTGATTTGTGCATCCTTGTGCATTTGAACCATCCTTGAATTTCTGGGATAAATTCCACTTGGTCATGATGTATGATCTTTTTGATGTGGTTTTGCATTTGATTTGCCAGTATTTTGTTGAGAATTTCTGCATCTATGTGCACTATTCCACTAACTGGTTTTGTATATCAACCTCTAATAGTCTGCTTCTTTTCCTTTTGGTAATCTTAGATACTTAAAGACAACAAAGGTTGTATTGTTTTTGTGTCAATTACTAACTCCACATAAAAGCAATACTTAAGTATTTGGGGGTTATGTTTTACATGATATTTTTAGAGATAACAATGCATAACTTTACTTCACATATTCAAGAACTATTATTTTCTCAATATACAGTATTGATGTTGACCATTTCTAAAAAGTTAGCTTCTACATACTATTGTATTAATTTTTTGGTCAGAAACTTAGAATAAGGTACAGCATATATTTTGATGTCAGAAAACAGCTGTTTTGTTCAATATAAGATGAAAATTGCCATATCTTCTCTTTGTATAATGTAACACAATAACTTAAAGTTATCACAGCTTCAATTTTAATGTGCTAGCTCATCATCATATTTGTGGAATGTAGTCTAGCATAACTAATAGAGAAGACCAGTTTTTTGCTCTGGAAGTTGTCAATACCACCCTCACAGCATGTAAGAACAAACTGAAAAGCAGCATCTAGCAAAGAAAATGAAGCCCATGAGAACTGGTCTATTTTCCATTGCTATAACGAAGCACTTTATGCTGGATACTTTAAAAGAGGATTATTTAGGTCACTGTTTTGGATGTGGTAAGTCCAAGATCAGGTGGCCCCATCAATTCAAACTCTTGTGAGGGCCTCCTTGGCTGCACCACATTATGGGAGGAAGACACATGAAAGAGAAAAATCAACATGAAGAACCAGGAAGCTGAAGAGTGGAAGGGGCCAATCTTGCTCTTTTAAAACAACCCATTTTCATGGGTACAAATTCACTCTGCCAGGTTGGCATTACCATCCAAGGACAGCCTTCGCTATGACCTGGTTATGTTGCACAAAGCCACACCTCTCAAAGGTTATACACCACATTTGGAACCAAGTTTCCAACGTGTGAACTTTGGGAGACAAACACCTACAAACTATGACATGTGAAGAGACCATCAACTGCAGAAAAACGTAGCCAACCCAACACAGAAGCCCAGGTGCAGACTACTAGAGCCACTACTAGAGTCAAAACTGATAGAACCAATTAAACTGTAATTGAATAATTACCAGGTACTCATTGTGGACTATCCTAAGGGTTAAAAGTTCTGGAGAAGGTAAAATTTTTAGGAGTGGACCCCACACATTCTTGGAACCCTACCATGTCCTTGCTGTGAAGATCAGAGAAAAATACCCTCTAGTTTGGCAGGATTACAAGCAAAGCAGTCACTGCAGAGTATTCCCAGGGCCAGAACATCTAATCTTGGTCCTAATCTCTGTAAGGAAGATCAGCTGTCTGGAGAAAACCATAGTACCAAAGACTTATCTGACCTGGGGGAAGGAAATTTGCCCTTTCTAACCCCTTCTAGACTTTCTATCTAACATAAAGGGAGATAAACTCTTCTAAAGATCACATGCCAGGGAATCTGGCCCATTAAAAAGAAAAAACTTAGAAAACACAAATATATAATAATAAAATGGGAGACATTCCATACCCCACCACCACATGAAAGCACTAGTAACAGTAGATTACCACACAGAGAGCTGCAAGACAAGACTCTATTTAATGAGGAATTTCTGTGGATAGCTAAAGACACAAGAGAGGAAAAAGGCAAGTACAAAGAAGAAATTGTATCCTCCTCTGACAACAGCTGCAGAAAATATTAAAAACAGCTTGTCTCCTGGCTAGAGAAACATTAAACCTCACACTAAATTATTTATTGCAGTTCTGATTACCCAATAAGTCATATTAGGATATAACAGGAAGCTGCAGGTCATGCTAAAAGAGAAAAAAAAACATAATCTGAAGAATCAAGGGGAGCATCGGAAATAGATTCAGATAGAGCAGTCATCAGAATTTAAAATAACTGATAATGTGCTACAGATTCTAATGGGAATAGAAGACAACAGAGGAGAATAATTGCATAATGTAACAGAGAGATAGGAATTTGTATTAGTCAGCTTTTCATTACCTTATCTAAAAACACATGATAGGAGCTATGTGAGGGGGAGGACAAAAAAAATGTTCATTTCAGCTTACCGTTTTGGAAATTTGGAAATTTGCAGTCTAAGATAATGTGGCCACTGGCTAATCCTCTGCCTTGTGGCGCCGGCACACCAGGTTCTAGTCCTGGTCGGGGCACTGGATTCTGTCCCAGTTGCCCCTCTTTCAGGCCAGCTCTATGCTGTGTCCCGGGAAGGCAGTGGAGGATGGCCCAAGTGCTTGGGCCCTGCACCCCATGGGAGACCAGGAGAAGCACCTGGCTCCTGCCTTCGGATCAGCGCGGTGTGCCGGCCACAGCACGCTGACCGTGGCAGCCATTGGAGGGTGAACCAACGGCAAAGGAAGACCTTTCTCTCTGTCTCTCTCTCTCTCTCACTGTCCACTCTGCCTGTCAAAAAAAAAAAGATAATGTGGCCCCTTCAGCCTAGTGTCTGATGCGGGCAGTGGATGGCAGGACATGTGCAAAGGAAGGATCACAGGCTAGGCAGCAAACACAGAGAGAAGCGAAGGCAAACTTGGCTTAAATAACAATCCTCTTGTGAGAACTGCATTCTGAGGCCACACCCCAATGACCAAAAGCTCTCGACATCATGATTAAGGTCTCTACTCATAACCAGTTAACCATTAACATGCATCCATTAACCACTAACATAAAACTTGGGGATCAATCCCACAATAAATGATCCTTAGAGGATACACCACACCCAAAGTGTTATCCAAGCCATCACAAAACTCTAAAAAGAATCAAAAGCCAAAACTAGAAATCAAAGTATCTATAAGGGAAGTGTACAATAAGTGTAAAAATTATAAAAGTTTTTCCATTAGACTCATCCTAAATATATAATAAAAGTAATCAACTATGTAGTAAGTACTAAACCAAAGTAATCCACTCATTCCTATTTGGGATAAGAAGGTCAGAGAAGTGAAAAGTTAGTGAGCATACAGAGAGAGTCTAAGGAGGAATGTATAATTGAGAATTTAGTCGATCCAAAAGGAAAACATGCAATACATTCAATCATACATTCTTCCATTCAAGGTGTATTTAGCGAGTGCCTACCTGTGGGAGATTGTGCTTTTCCTTGGATATATGGCAGTGCCCACAGAGTTTCAAATCCCTGCTTGTATGGGGTTTCACTCTGTTTCTTAGAAATTCTAAAACATGACTGAATGGAAATGTGGTGGGGGGATGTTTTCCTTTTATTTCTCCACCCCAGGTATTGAAAACAATCTTTGCTGTGTGTCATTAAGTAGATATTTCTCCATGTTATACATATACATAAAATATTTATTGAAAAATTGTGGAGTGCCACAAATCCTAATGAATCATGAATAACAAAATGAATTGGGAACACAACCTTCATGATGTTTCCACATTATTAGGAAATAGAACAAAGATTACAAGATGGATGAATAGAGAAAAGATATACTGCTTTTGACCAGGGGAAAATAGCAAAAGAAAACCAGAGGAAGTGCATTCCCAAGGGGAGAGCTGGAGAGAACTCTGCAGTGGAAATTCTACAGAAGGAAGAGCAATGCCGTGGAGCAGTGTGGAAGGTGTGGATGCGCAGCAACAAGCAGGTACGCCACACACAACCCCTGCAGCCTGGAGCTGGAGGAGATGCCAGCTTTGTAGAGTGGGCGAGAGAGAGCAGACTGCAGCAGTCCGTGCCGCTGGTGATATTCCCTGAGGGAGAGCCCTGCTGACCACACTGTCTGAGTCCAGACTGCAGCCCTAGTGGGCAGTAGCATAACTACTTAATCCAGCATAAGAAAGCCATGTCTCTTTCTCCCCATCTCCCCACAAGGGCACCCAGCAACTAGCATGGAGAAGGGGCCGTTTTGACGCCAATAGAAGCTACATAGCTCTTGTGCATACAGGATTTCATAAGAGGGAAAAATCCGCATTGCCCCACTGACTTTGAGTCTGGTTGAGGGAGTTGACAGGGGTCTTGGCGTCCATGTAGGATGATGAGGTGCCCCCATCCTCTCAATGTATCATAGGCTCTGGGGCTCAAACTGACAAGGAAGAGCACCACAGGCAGCCGGGTCTGGGACCATCTTTGTTCTCTCCATGGACAGAACCAGTTTATGGGGCAGAGCAGATCCTCCACACTCCATGACGATGGGAGCCTTATGCACTGTGGCTGTGGGAATTCTGTGACTCCACAATAAGCCACAGGGTGTAGTTTGGTCTCTGGGCAATCACAGTGTCTACCATCAGAAGCTCAGAGCTCCCTGATGGCCTGGGGTAGGTCACTGCTCACATGGAGAACACAGATCCTTTGTGCAGTTCATGTGCCATATGGATGGGGGTTGTACCCAGAGTGGGCTAACTCTGGTCATTGATCACATGGAAGAAAGGATAAGAGGTTGTGATTACACCAATAGGCATAATCATACCCTTTCCCCTGCTGACAATAGAGGCAATCCCACGCCCACCTTGGGTGTTACCCTGGATTCTCACCCCTCCATGGAGCACTGATCAGAGCTCCCTGGCCACACCCAGAAGATAATTTTGGTATTCACTGAAAGAACAGACACTCCACTAAGCCAAAGGGGCATTGTTCAAGGATAAAGTCCATCAGAGGAGAAAACCAACAGGTATATCCACAAATGCCTAAAAGTAAATACAGAAATTCAAGAAACAAGAATAACAAACAATGTGATTCCCCAAAAGGAAAACAACAAACTTCAATATTATAATGTGAAGACAAAGAGATGATGGAATGCCTGAAAAAAAATTCAGAAGAACGATGACAGGATTATTCAGAAGTAATGAGGAGCAAATGCAAGAGTTAAAGAAATCCATATATGACATGGATGAAAAGTTTTTGCATGAGATTAGTATTTTGAAGAGAAATCAAAATGAAACATTAGAAATGAAGAATGCAATATATCAAATAAAAAATACAGTGGAAAACCTTAACAATAGATTTGTTGAGGCAGAAGAAGGAATGGCTGCTCTACTTCCAATCAAGCTCTCTGCTATGGCCTAGGAAAGCAATAGAAGATGGCCCAAGTCCTTGCACCCACATGGGAGACCTGGAGGAAGCTCCTGGCTCCTGGCTTTGGATCAGCTCAGCTCTGGCCATTGTGGTCATTTGGAGAGTAAATAAATAAAATAAATCTTTTTTTAAAATCTAACTAAAGTTAATAACTAACATGGTCCTTAAAAAAGATATTAAGATTAGAAAATTCTAAAAGAAATTAAAATTAAAAAAGGAAGACAAATCTTTGGAAATATGTCAATCATACCCCCCCCCCCAAAAAAAGAAGAAAAGTTAAAAAACAAGTTTCAAGATACTATCAAATGGCCTAACATACAGGTGTTAGGAGTTCCTGAAGGTGTGAAAAGAGAATGAGTTAGAAGGCCTATTCAATGAAATTATTACAGGAAAATTTCCCTAACTTGAAGAAAGAAAGGGGCATCCAAGTACAGGAAGCACATAGAACCCCTTATAGACAAGACCAGAAAAAAATCTTCACCATGACACATTGTAATCAAACTCTCCACAGTAAATAAAAAAGAAAAGATTCTAAAATGTGCACAAGAGAAACATCAGATTACTTTCAGAGGATCTCCAATTAGACTCACAGTAGACTTCTCATCAGAAACCCTACAGGCTAGGAGAGAATGGAGACACATAATTCAAGCCCTAAAAGAAAGAAACTGTCAACCCAGAATACTGAATCCAGTAAATTTCTAATTTATGAATGAAGGGAAAAATTAAGACTTTCTATAACAAACAGAAATTAAAAGAATCTGTCATCATTCATCTAGCCTTACAAATGATGCTTAAGGATATGCTACACACAGAAACACAGACAGACAGTGATCAATATAAAAGAATGTGCAGGCAGAAAATCTCCTAGTAAAAGTACAAAGGGAATCCAATGCAAAAAATAGAAATATTTACGGGAAAATGGCAAGGTCAAGTCATTCTTTATCAATAATAATCTTGAATGTGAGTGGCCTAGCTTCTCCAAATAAAAGAGACAAGCTGGCTGAAAGGATTAAAAAACAAGGCCCAAGGCCGGCACCGCAGCTCACTAGGCTAATCCTCCGCCTTGCAGCACCGGCACACCGGGTTCTAGTCCCGGTCAGGGAGCCGGATTCTGTCCCAGTTGCCCCTCTTCCAGGCCAGCTCTCTGCTGTGGCCAGGGAGTGCAGTGGAGGATGGCCCAAGTGCTTGGGCCCTGCACCCCATGGGAGACCAGGATAAGTATCTGCTCCTGCCATCGGATCAGCACGGTGCGCCGGCCGCAGTGGCCATTGGAGGGTGAACCAATGGCAAAGGAAGACCTTTCTCTCTGTCTCTCTCTCTCTCTCTCTGTCCACTCTGCCTGTCAAAAATAAAATAATAATAATAATAATAATAATTTAAAAAAAAAACAAGGCCCTTCTGTTTGCTGTCTACAAGACAGCACCTCACCAGTAAAGAGACACATAGACTGAAAGTGAGAGGGTGGGAAAAGATATTCCATGCTAATGCACAGCAAAAACAAGCAGGGTAGCCATTCTGATGTCAGACAAAATAGACTTTAACACAAAAACAATGAAAAGAGACAAAGAAAGGCATTGGGTAATGGTTAATGAATCTATTCAACAGGAAGATGTGACTGTTTTAAATATATATGCACCCAATGCCATGGTGCCTGGCTATTTAAAACAAATATTAACAGATCTAAGGGGAGACACAGACTCCAATACAATAGCAATGGTGAACTTCAACACCACAGTTTCATCAATAGACAGATCAACTAGACAGAAAATCAACAGAGAAACAACAGAGTTAATCTACACTATGAACCAAATGGACCTAACTGATATCAACAAGATAATTTCATTCTACATCTGCAGAATACACATTCTTTTCATCAGTGCATGGAACATTCTCTAGAGTAGACCATATGCTAGGCCATAAAGCTAAACTCAACAAATTTTTAAAAAGTTGAATTCATACCATTTATCTTTTCTGACCACAATGGAATGAAGCTGGAAAATAACAAATTAATACTCTCCATAAAATATACAAATACATGGAGACTGAACAACATGCTCCAAATGAAGAGTGGGTCAAAAGGAAGTCAAAATGGAAGTCAAAACATGGGGTGGTGCCATGGCACAGTGGGTTAATCCTCCACCTGTGGCACCAGCATCTCACACAGGTGCCGGTTCTGGTCCCAGCTGCTCCTCTTGCAATCCAGCTCTCTGCTGTGGCCTGAGAGAGTGGTAGAGGATGACCCAAGTCCTTGGGTCCCTGCACGCACATGGGAGACCCAGAGGAGGCTCCTGGCTCCTGGCTTCGGATCAGCGCAGGTCTGACCATTGAGGCCACTTGGGAAGTAAACCAGCAGAGGGAGGACCTTTCTCTCTCTCTCTCTCTCACTGTCTGTAATTCTACCTCTCAAATAAATTAATAAAATCTAAAAAAAATCAAAACATTCATGGAAACAAATTAAGATGACAATACAAAATATCAAAACTTATGAGATACAGCAAAAGCAGTGTTAAGAGGGCAGTTTATAGCAACTACTGCCTACATCAAGAAATTTGAAAGATACAAAATAAGTGAGCTATTAATGATCTCAGGAACCTAGAAAAACAACAACAAACCAAACCCAAAATTAATAGGAGGAAAGAAATTATCAAAATTAGAGAAGAGAGCTGGCACTGTGTTATAGCGGGTAAAGCCACTACCTGCAGTGCTGGCATCCCGTATGGGTGCCACTTCAAGTCACAGCTGCTCCACTTCCAATCCAGCTATCTGCTATGGCCTGGGAAAGCAGAAGAAGGTGGCCCAAGTCCTTGGGCCCCTGCACCCACATGGGAGACCTGGAAGAAGCTCCTGGCTCCTGGCTTCGGATCAGCTCAGCTCTGGCTGATGCAGCCATTTGGGGAGTAAATGAGCAGATGGAAGACTTTCTCTCTCTCTTTCTCTCTCACTGCCTCTCTATGACTCTGCCTTTCAAATAAATAAATAAATATTTTTTAAAAAATGGAGAAGAAATACACAAAAATTAAACCAAAATAGCAATACCAAATATCAGTGAAATGAACAGCTGGTTTTAAAAAAATAAATAAACACAACTGATACACCACTGACCAAACTAACAAAAAAAAAAAACCAGAGGGAAAAGACCCAAAACAATAAAATCAGAAATTAAAAAGGAGATGTAATAACAGATACCAGAAAAGTAAAAAGAATCATCGGGAATTATAACAAACAGGAATATGCCAACAAATTGGAAAATCCAGAAGAAATGGACAGATTCCTGGACAAATTCCATCTACCAAAATAGAAAATCTAAACAGACTAATAACCAAGAAGAGGAGACTGAATCAGTAATAAAGACCTTCCCAAGAAAAACAAGCCCTGGGCCAGATGGCTTTTATCAACTTTTTCTTTTTAAAGAAAAACTAATTCCAATCCTTCTCAAGCTATTCCAATCAAAAAGGAAGGAATCCTTCTAAATTCTTTCCATGGAGCCAGCATCACCTTAATTCCCAAGCCAGAAAAAGATGCAAGAAAGAGAACTATAGACCAATATCCCTGATGAACATAGATGCAAAAATCCTCAACAAATACTAGCTAATTGAATTCAACAATACATCAGAAAGATTATTCAATTGGACCAAGTGGGATTTATCCTTGGTATTCAGAGTTGGTTCAATATACAAAAATCAATAATGTGATACATCACAATAAATTGAAAAATAAAAAGCAAATTATTATCTCAATAGATACAGACAAAGTATTTGATAAGTACAACTTCCTTTCATGATAAAAACCTTAAGCAAATTTGAGATAGAAGAAACCTTCCTCAAAGCAATCAAGGCAATTTATGACAAACCCACAGCCAGCATCATACCTCATGGGGAAAAATTGGAAGCATTTTTACTAAGATCTGAAATCAGACAAATCTGCCTACTTTCACCATTCCTATTCAACATAGTCCCAGAGGTTTTAGCCAGCACCATTAGGCAAAAAAAAAAAAAAAAAGAAATGAAAGATACAAATTGAAAAGGAGGAAGTCAAACTATCCTTGTTTGTATATGAGAACACTGGAGAAATCCTGTAAGACATTGGCACAGGCAAAGAGTTCTTGGAAAAGACCCCAGAGGCACAGGCAGTTAAAAATTGACAAATTGGATTACAGAAAATTGAGAAGCTTCTGCACTGCAAAAGAAACAATCAGTAAAGTGAAGAGGCAACTGACAGAATGGGAGAAATTACCTGCAACTACGCAACTGATAAAGGATTAATAACCAGAATATATAAGGATATCAAGAAATGCAACAACAACAAAATAAACAATCCAGTTAAGAAATGGGCAAAGGACTTCAACAAACATTTTTCAAAAGAGGGAAAACTGTGGACACAGAGGAAAAGCAAAAACATACACAACAATATGGAAACACAGCAAAACGACAACACGCAGGGCAAAGATCAAAGCCCAGGAGAAAACAATCCTACTAACCTTGACCATGGACCACTGGCCTCCAAAACTGAAAGAAAACACATTTGTGCTGTTTATCACCCCTCAGTATGTGATATTTGTTATGCAAGACCTAACATCTTCTGTGTAAAAATCCTGAAGAAACCACTAAAATGTATTAAAACGAATGAATGTATTAATCAACATTTCAGGATTCCAGATAACTTACAAAAATTCATTGTTTAATATATACTAGTAATAGACAAGTGGGAAAAAAAACATGGAATAAACAAAAACATTTTCAACAGCACCAGAAAGAATAAAAAATTTAGGAAACATTTGCTAAAAGGGATGCCAGAATTTCATGCTGAAGACCATGGGGCCAGCACTTTGGCACAGTTGGAGAAAATGCTGTCTGCAGTGCCGGCATCCCATATGGATGCCAGTTCAAGTCTCGGCTGCTCCACTTCCAATCCAGATCCCTGCTAATGGCCAAAGCAGTAGAAGATTTCCCAAGTGCTTGGGCCCCTGCACCCACATGGGAGATCCAGAGGAAGTTCCTGGCTCCTGACTTCAGACCCACTCAGCTGTAGCTGTTGTGGCCATTTGGGGAGTGAATCAGCAGATGGAAGATCTCTTTCTCTCTCTGTAACTTTGCCTCTCAAATAAATAAATAAATCTTTATTTTAAAAAAAAAGCCACAAAGCACTGTTGAAAAAATCATCAATCTCTAATTAGTTGAAGAACTATCTCATGATCTTCTTTCAGAAGGTTTAATATTGTTAAGATAGCAACATTCATTATTTTCTTAAGGTTCAATACAATCTCTCTCAAAGCCCTTGTGGATATTTCTACAGAAATTTATAAGCTACATTCAGAATTAATATAGAAATTCAAAGATAAAACATAAACAAGCTTGAAAAAGAATATAATATAGGGTGGACTCATACTAACCAATCTTAAATTTCCAGCAAAGTTACAGTAATCAAGACTGTGGTTCTGTTGTAAGGATAGACATAAGAAAAGACACAGAATTAAGTTTCAAGAATTAACATTTACACATGTGGTGTTACATAACAGCATAATAGAATTTAGAGTAAGTTTATCTTGGAGCCAGTGCTGTGGTATAGCAGGTTACACCTCTGCCTGTGGCGCCAGCAACATACATTCATGTCCCAGCTGCTCCTCTTCCAATCCTGCTATGGCCTGGAAAAGCAGCGAAAGGCGGCCAAAGTGCATGGACTCCTGAGCTCATGTGGGAGACCTGGAAGAAGCTCCTGGCTCCTGGCTTCAAATCAGCCTAGCTCCTGGCTGTTGAAGCCATTTGGGGAGTGAACCAACATATGGAAGATCTCTCTCTCTCTCTCTCTCTCTCTCTCTCTGTCTCTGTGTGTGTGTGTGTGTGTGTGTCTCCCTCTCTCTGTCTGTAACTCTGCTTCTCAAATAAATAAATAAATCTTTAAAAAAAAAAAAAAGAAAAACCGTTTATCTTTGACAAAAGACCAAGGAAACTCATTGGTAGAAAGAAAAGTCTTTTCAAAGAACAATTTAGATCTGTATATTACACCATAAACCAAAATGAGCCATACACCTAAATGCAAAACTTCATAGTCCAAAATTTCACAATTTGCTTTCCATAAAATACCCAAAGCAGGCAAATCCACAGAGACAGAAAGTGGAAGTGAGGTTTCCAAGGACTAGGTGTGGGGTAGGAAGTGGAAATCACTGCTGATGGATGTGGAATTCTTCTGCAGTGACGAAAATGCTCCGTGGGGAGATCACGATGCTGGTTGCACAACCCTGTGAATGACCAAAACTCACCAATTAGTACATTTCCAGGGGGTAACTTATGTGATACACAAGTTATCAAAAATGCTGACAAAATGAAATTCTGACAGAAGTTTTGGCGCTAATCAAGGTGACCTATTCTCCCAGATTTCCTCTCCAATTCTCTCATAACACACTGTGCACCTGCCATAGATATTTTTCCAAATATCAGAGTGTGGTTAATAATGTACCTTTCCCTTGTACAGCTGTGGCTCTAGAATTAGCCAAGAAAAAGTCTCACAAGTGCTGTTTGAATGAACCAGTAGACCAGAGTCCAGGATATCAACACCCCATCACTCTGCACCCAGCCCCTCTCTCTGAGCCACTCTTTTTCAGGGTGAGTTAGTGTGAGCAGATGGAAGGATTGCATCATGCTCCATTTGCACTGATGTAACTCGGGACTGTGTTCATTAATTATCCTTTTCAAAGTCAGGACTAAACAAACAAATCACTTCCTACAAGGAAAAAAAATTTTTTTAAGCCACATCTCACAGATGACGGCTTCTGGAAGGGCCTGCACGCTGCGCAGTGGCTGTATTCCAGTTTATTTACAAAGAATGCACAGATCAATGTCCAGTGACCTTGGGGCATTGCTGAGGACAGGATGTTAACAAAGTAGATTTTTAACAGACTTAATTGCAGGCAGTATCTCAGAAAAACGATTTCTCTCCGTGGCTTTAAGGAAGAGAGCTGCCTACCTGATCTGAAATTACGAAGATATCGCAGTTCGTGGCCCAGCTGCAGAGGGGAAAGTGTCAAGGTCAACACCCCGCGTGTGACTCGGTGAGCGGAAGCATTTTCTCTCTCCCTCTGAACTTACCTAGCTACGTCCGCTGGATTGCGAATGATCACTCAGCCCCGATGGCGTTTCAGGACCTCTTGGATCAAGTGGGCAGCTGGGGAAGATTCCAGATCCTGCAGATGATTTTCCTCATGATCTGCAATGTGGCAGTGTATCCTCACATCCTATTGGAGAACTTCACTGCTGCTGTCCCTGACCATCGCTGCTGGGTCCCCCTCCTGGACAACCACACCACCTCTGACAATGACACTGGACTCCTCAACAAAGATGCCCTTCTAAGAGTCTTCATCCCGCTGGACGCGAACCTGAGGCCAGAGAAGTGCCGTCGCTTCACCCGTCCCCAGTGGCAGCTCCTTTACCTGAACGGGACCTCCCCGAGCACGAATGAGCCGGACACAGAGCCCTGTGTGGACGGCTGGGTGTACGACCGCAGCTCCTTCGTCTCCACCACCGTGATGCAGGTAGGAGACCCTGTTTTCTGGCCTGGGGGTGAGACCGGGGTGGTTGGAAATAACACGTCGGGAGCGTGCTGTGCAGGTGCCAGTTGTTCATTCCATCAGCAACTCTGAATCGCTCCTCTCCTGACGTCAGGAGACTACATAGGTGAGAGACTGATGTATCCAAAAATGGCATGAACCGTGTTATCATAGTATTGGGGTTTTTTTGGTGGGGGCGGAGAGACCGAAGTTTATGTAAGAGACCAAAGTTTATGTAAGTACTTTATATAGTTGCTTAAATATGCAAGATAGCAATGCTCAACTTCTGGTTGCAAATTATGTAGGAGAAACACTTAAAAATAAAAAAACCCTATGCCCAGCCTGCATCCCACAACAGTCAGATGAGAAAGTCCTGGCATGAAATTCAGGCATCTGTACGTTTTTAAAGATCCCTAATGACCTCACTGCATGGTCAAGGTTGAAAACCAGTTGGTATGGAGTAAAACGGGACGTTATTAAAACCCATGTGTTTAGCAGAGGCTTGCAGGAGGAAATTGAGTTTAAGCTAAGACTGGAACAAGAACAGTCACGAAGTGCTGAAAAGGGAAGCTAGTGGGGAAGATAGAGGGCAGACAGACTGAAACTGGCAGCTCGGATGAAGGGGCTCTGATCTGGTTGCACTGTGAATTTCTAAGCTCTGCTCTCCTGGCTTCCTCCTCTTACAGTGGGACCTGGTTTGTGACTCTCAGTCACTGAATTCAGTGTCTAAATTCCTATTCATGGCCGGAATGGTAGTGGGGAGCATCGTATTTGGCCATTTAACAGACAGGTGAGTGGTGCTGGTTTAGCAGTCCCTTTGCTATTGTGTGTTTTATTAAGCTTGTGGGTCAATCATCCACTATAAAATGCAAATCACAAATGGCCCTGTACTGCAGCAAATTTGCTCCCCAGGAAGCTCCAAACACAAATGGAAAATTGCAGTCAGCGTAGTGAGGGCTGCTTTCTGAAGTTTGAACACTGTGTACAGTGCGGGACGCAAAATGACATCTCTGAGATACTGGGGATATCTTAGGAGAAGGCTTAGACAGAAGGTACCACGGCGCTTAGTTTGGAAAGATGAGAAAGAGTTAATTATGGGAACAGAAAGAAGATGTTGTACCACTTGGACTTCAGCTTTTTGAAGATACCAATATGGAAAACAGGGTGGCCAGTTGTGGACAGGGGTACCTCATTCAGTCTCTCCTAGACACAGTACACTGAATGTTTGAGAATGGGCATCGTGTCTTAGTTGCACAAGTATGATGAGTAGACATTGCTACAAAACCTGCTGGGTACATTTTGAGATATCATTGGTGGTATGTTGGAAAGTGTATGGCAATAATCTTGACTTTTGCTTTTGCTGATCTTAGATTAATTTACTGAGCTTTTCACTACTGAGTATGATGTCAGCTATAACATTCTGTTAGATGTCCTCAATAAGGTTTCTTATACTTTCAGTTTTCTGAATGTTTTCCTCATGAAAAACTTAAATTTGATATATAGGGTGCTTTGGAAAATCATGTGTTTTAGTCAGATTTTCTGCTCTAATGAAATATCTTAGGTTGGGCAATATATAAATAAAAGAATTTTATTTCTCACATTTCTGGAGGTTGGGAAGTCCAACATCAGGGTCCCAGAAGTTCTGGCGTCTCGGAAGGGCTCGCTCTCTGCTCTGCGGATGGCGCTGCATCCTCTCCTGGTGGAGGGGTAAACGCTGCTTCCTCACACCTCCTTTATAATGTCATCAATTAGTGTCACTTTCTGAAGGTCCCATCTCTCACTTCTGTCCAACATATGAATCTGAGGAAGACATTCAGACCATAATCACATGTGTTCTGTTCTTCATAGAAGTAGCGTTCTCATTCATATATTCTAAGTTTGTTGTGATATATTATCTACTTGATGCATTGACTACCAAAAGAGTAATGTTCAAATCACCCGATCTTTCCCATGGGATTTTCTGTTCCTCCCTTTAATTCTGTATTGCTTTACTTAATAACTTTTTAAAAATATTCCCCCTATCACTCACCATTTATAAAAGTTAGTTCCAAATGCATTAAAGACCTACATACAAGACCTGAAATTTTGAGGCCATTAGAAGAAAATCTAAGGAAAACACTTCAGGACATTGATTAAATGGGCAAGGATTTTCCTTGATCAGACCCCAAAAGCACAGGAAATATTTTTTTTAAAAAATCAAATGAGATTTCATACAACCAAAGAGCTTTGCACAACAAAGGAAACTGAAGAAACAACCTAAACCACATAAGAAAATATCTACAAGCTATTCATATAACAAAGGGCTAGTATCCAGAATATATAAAGAACTCAAACAACTCCATAGCAAAAAAAATCCAATTTAAAAAATGGACAATAAATCTAAACAGACATTTCTCAAAGAAATACAAATGCCCAACAGGTAAATAAAAAATGTTCAACAATGTAAATGTAAATCAAAACTATAATGAGATGTCAAAACTATAAAGAAGAGTTCAGTGAGTACACAGAATTAACATTTTTTCATATGCAAAGTTTTTTGCTACATATGCAACATATACATATATATATATACATACATACTATTTTTCTTGAAAGTAGGAGCGAATATATTAATATAATATAAATAAGATTCATAACAAAGATCATAAAGGGAGAGAAGAAGGCTATATTATTATATAAAGAGTGTAACTCCATGAACACAATATTTATAAATGTCTGTATATCAAATAATATAGTATCCACACAAGTTTATATATAGTTATCTATATATTTATATATATATATATAAATGAATATCCACAGATGAAGGAAAACATGTAGTATTTGTGTTTCTGTGTCTGATTTATTTCATTGAGCATAATAATCTATGGTTACACCCATTTAATGCAAATGTCAGGGTTTCATTATTTTTTAATGCTGAATAATATTCCATTGTGTATATATACCATAGTTCCTTTATCCGTTCATCCATTGATGAGCATCAAGGTTGATTGTGTATCTCTGCTATTTTGAATTCGCTATAATAAAAATGGGAATGCAGGCCTCTCTTTCATGTGCTTACTTCATTTCCTTTGGGAATATTCTCAGAAGTGGAACAGCTGAATCCTCTGGTAGATCTATCTTCAGCTTTTTGAGGAATCTCCAAACTGTTTTCCATAGTAGCTGCATTTATTTGCATTCCTACGAACAGAGTATTAGGGCTCCCTTTTCTCCACATCCTTGTCAACATTTGTTATTTTCTGCTTTTTTGATAATGGCTATTTTAACTGGACTGAAATGAGACTTCATTGTGTTTTGTTTTGTTTTGTTTTGTTTTGTTTTGTTTTGACAGGCAGAGTGGACAGTGAGAGAGAGAGACAGAGAGAAAGGTCTTCCTTTTGCTGTTGGTTCACCCTCCAATGGCCGCCGCGGCCGGCACACCGCGCTGATCCAATGGCAAGAGCCAGGTGCTTCCTCCCGGTCTCCCGTGGTATGCAGGGCCCAAGCACTTGGGCCATCCTCCACTGCACTCCCTGGCCACAGCAGAGGGCTGGCCTGGAAGAGGGGCAACCGGGACAGAATCCGGCGCCCCGACCAGAACTAGAACCTGGTGTGCCGGCGCCGCAAGGCAGAGGATTAGCCTAGTGAGCCACGGCACCAGCCTCATTGTGGTTTTTATTTGCATGCCCTGATAGATAATCATACTGAGCATTTTTTTTTCGTGTGTTTATTGGCCACTTGTTTTTCTTCTTTTGAAAAATGTCCATTCAGACCCTTTTCCCATTTCTGCATTGGATTGTTTGCTTTGTTGTTGAATTTCTTGAGCTCCTTATGTATTCTGGATGCACAGTTTACAAATATTTTCTCTCATTCTGTCCATTGTCTCTTCAATCTGTTGATTGTTTCCTTTGCTGCAGAGAAGTTTCTTAGTTCAATATAATCCCATTTGTCAATTTTTGTTTTTATCGTCCTTGCTTTTGGAGTCTTATCCAAAAAAATCTGTCCCTAATCCAATGTCTTGGAGAGTTTCTCCTATGTTTTCCTCTCATAGTTTCATAGTTTCAGATCTTAGATTTGGCTGCAAAAATCTTCAACAAAATAGTAACAAATCAAACCAAACAGCACACCTAAAAATAAATAAATAAAAAATAATTCACTCAGCCTGACCAAGTGGAATTCATCCCAAGAATTACAGGACTGGGTCAACATATGCAAATCAATAAATATGATAAATCACATCAACAGAATGAAGGATAAAATCATACTATCATTCTCAATTGGTGCAGAGAAAGCATGCAATAAAATACAACATCCATTCATGGCTTTAAAAAAAGAAAATTGTGCACAAATAAGGTGTAAAAGGAACACACCTCAACATAATAGAGGCTGTATGTGATGAACCCATGGCCAACATCATATTAAATGGGGAAAGACCTAAAGCATTTACCCTAAGGTCTGGAACCAGACAAGGATGTTGACCCCCATCATCCTCATTCAATATGGTTCTACGAGTTTTGGCCAAAACTATTAGGCAAGAGAAAGAAATCAAAGGCACACAAATGGAAAGTCAAGTTATCCCTGTTTGCAGATGACACAGTTCCATCCGGATCTCCCACGTGGGTAGCAGGGGCCTAAATACCTGTGCCATCTTCTGTTGCTTACCCATGCACAGTAGCAGGGAGCTGGGAAGGAAGTGGAGCAGCTCAAACCAGTGCTCACATTGGATGCCAGCATGGCAGGCAGCAGTGTAGCTCACTGCCTCGGTGCTGGCCCCACCTTTTAATAACTTTTTAAATTTTTATTTTTAACTGATAAAAATTGTGCTTATTGATATAGTACTAAGCGATGTTTCTATACATGCATTTTATTTATTTGTAAATGTGTTTGTATACACACAGCTTTGACATTTTACCATGATGATGTGTCCCTCCTTATCTCGACTAATTCACTTATGGCTAAGTCCATTTTTATCTGATAGTAACACAGTCTTTCTGCTCATATTATTATGGCTTGCATGACACATATGCAGCCTTTCATTTACTTTCCATTAACCAATGAACTGTGCTCAAATTTGGATCTTTGTTTTTAATTCACTCTGATATTCCCTACCATATTCTTTTTTAGTTTTTTATTTTTATTTTGTTTAAGAGTCAAAAAGGGGCCAGTGCAGCAGCTCACTAGGCTAATCCTCTGCCTTGTGGCGCCGGCACACCAGGTTCTAGTCCCGGTCAGGGCGCCAGATTCTTTCCTGGTTGCTCCTCTTCCAGGCCAGCTCTCTGCTGTGGCCAGGGAGTGCAGTGGAGGATGGCCCAAGTGCTTGGGCCCTGCACCCCATGGGAAACCAGGAGAAGCACCTGGCTCCTGGCTCCTGCCATCGGATCAGCGCGGTGCGCCGGCTGCAGCTCACCGGCCGCGGTGGCCATTGGAGGGTGAACCAATGGCAAAGGAAGACCTTTCTCTCTGTCTCTCTCTCTCACTGTCCACTCTGCCTGTCAAAAAAAAAATTTTAAATTTAAAAAAAGAGTCAAAGAGACAGGAAGAGAGACAGAGGCAGACAAAGAGCTGCCATGCACTGGTTTACCCTCCAAATGTCCCCAATGGCTGAGGGTAGGCCAGGGAAAAGCCAGGAGCTGGGAAACCAATCCATGTCTCCATGGGATTAGCAGGCACACAACTGCTTGAGCCATCACCTGCTGCTTCCCAGAGTATGCATATTAACAAGAAGCTGGAATCAGGAGCAGAGCCAGTACTCAAACCCAGGAATTCAGGTATAGGATGCAGTAGTCCCAACTGACAACTTAGCCTCTAGACCAAATGCCTGTCCCTAATCCCTTCCTTTCAGTTGGATATTTTAGCACATTCACATGTGATGTAATTATTGATATCACTTTATGCTCTATTTGCCATCCTCTGTATTTATTTATTTATTTATTTATTTATTTATTTTGATTTTATGTTCTTTTTCTCCCTTGGAGAATAATTTGAATATTTGACCATTATAGCTTCATTTCCCTGTTGACCTGATCTTAATTGTTTATAATTATAGTGGTTTCCTCAGAGATTACAATGTATATCATTAACTTTTCAAAGTTAAAAATATACTTTTGAAAGTAACAAAATGAAAACTAAGAATCTCCAAGTAAATTCCTCTATAGAAATATTACAAAACAGTAAATAAAACTGCTTAAACTAACACTGTTGGTTCTGGAAAGCAGTCAAGGCACTACCTCAAACAAGTGAATACCCACTTGAGGAAAGAGACACCCTCAAATTGATTTTTTTAAAAAGAAAAGACATTGTGTGGCATTTTTACTCCTTCTTGCCACACCCCCATCTTTGCACATTAGCAATCCTGGTCTTGAAGTGGCAGCTCAATTTCCAGTTTCCTTCCTCACACTGGGAAGAGCAGAGATCATATTTGCAATCATCACATACATCAATAACATAAGGCATTCATTTATGCTTAAACTGAGTTGGATCCATTTTGCACACTGTTCCAAAAAGTTTCTAGATGAATACAGACCCATAGACACCTAAGAGAAGAAATTTGGGGTGGAGATATACAATATATATCTTCCAAGACCCAGAGGAGAAGCTTACGTGAAACTTCTTATGAAATTAGGATATTCAAAAGGAGCAGAATATGTAGATTAATACAGATGACTGGGCAAGAACATGTTCAAAAAACCCAAGATCCTAAGTTTGCACATGAGGCTGACCCCTAGCCTCAGAGTAACATGATTTTAATATTTAAGGAGCGCCATAGTAAAAAAACTGATCTGCAAAAAAAAAAAAAAAAAAAAATAGGGAGCTCCTAGCACTCAAGGAAATATGTGTCAAAACTGTACCTGAGCATTATCTAAATGAAAAATGACTTCAACGACCACACAGGATGAAAAATAGAATAGTTTGATAAACATTCAAAAATATGGACTACTATACCCTTCAACAATTAAAAAAATAAAACAGAAATCCCTATAGATTTTGATGGAGAAAGGAATTCCAGAGTGTCCATGCAGTAACATTCAAATGCATAATTTTTTACAATGACAAAAATTACAAATTATCAAAACAAATTAGGGGGCCGGTGCTGTGGCATAGTGGGTAAAGCTTCCACCTCCAGTGCCAGCATCCCATATGGGTTCAAGTCCCAGCTGTTCCACTTCTGATCCAGCTCTCTGCTATGGCCTGGGAAACAGTGGAAGATGGTCCAAATCCTTGGACTCCTGCACCCAAGTGGCAGGCCCAGAGGAAGCTCCTGGCTCTTGGATTCATATCAGCACAGCTCTGGCTGTTGTAGCCAATTGGGGAGTTAACCAGCAGATGGAAGACCTCTCTCTCTCTCTCTCTCTCTCTCTCTCTCTCTCTCTGCCTCTCCTTCTCTCTGTGTAACTCTGACTTTCAAATAAATAAATAAATCTTTAAAAAAATTAGGGGCCAGCACTCTGCCTTAGTAGGCTAAACCTCTGCCTCTGGTGCCAGCATCCCATACGGGCATAGGTTCAAGTTCTGGCTGCTCCACTTCTGATCCAGTTCTCTGCTTATGGCCTGAAAAGGCAGTGGAGGATGGCCAAGTGCTTGGGCCCCTGCAGCCATGTGAGAGACCCAGAAGAAGCTCCTGCCCCCTGGCTTCTAATAGGCCCAGCTCCAGCCATTGTGGCCGTTTGGGAAGTGAACCAGTAGATGGTAGACCTCTATCTCTCTCTCTCCCTCCCTCTCTCTATCTGTAACTCTACCTCTCAAATAAATAAAATCTTTTTAAAAAGTGTGGACGTACACTAAGAAACATTATACTCAATATGTTGAAAATCAAAAATGGAAAGTCTTTAATGAAACCCCAGAAGAGTGTTCCTTCAGATACAAAGAATGCTCAATAGATTACTGACTGAATTTTCATCACAAAACATAAAACCAAACCATTTTCTTCCTTTCAGTAAGGGATCACTTTAAGATGTTACCTATGCTTCTTTAAATTCACATGTGTTTTACAAAATGTGACATTGTTTGTTGACATATACGTTAACTTACATTAATGTATTATTTCATCCTTTTTCTTTTACACAATGACCACTATGTTATTGAAATACATGCACATTTTGTGTGTACTTTTGGTTCATAGTTCTGTTTGCTACATGTGCTTCACAGTTAGGATGCATGAGAATGTTCCAGATCCTTCTTCTGGGAGTGTGCAACCAGAAAACACTAAAAATTTTCCACCCAAACATCACTATATTTAACAACTTTATATATAAATATACAGGATATATTATTTATATGTATATATATATATATATCTGCTCTTTGTTTTGATAAACCAGGTATATAAATAATTGCTACTATATTATGTAAACAATTATAGTGCTTCTTCCTATAGATTCTTTCCCATTCTAACAGAAACACAAACTTAGGAATACAGTGTGTATTCTATTAATACTAATGCTATAAAATGTTTAGGTAAGATTATAATATGCTGTAACAGATGCATAGATTGCAGGACAGTTAACCAACCCCAACTTCTGTCAATAGGACAGATCATATAAAATAAGCACAAGTGCTTTTGTCCAAGTTGACAAAAATGTTCTCTTTCCCAGAAATCTATGGAAATGAGAATTCTTATTCCCTCTTTTTAAAGTGCTTTGTTCTTTTTTGTTTGTTTGAGAACAAGTTTTACGTTAAATCTCATAATACAATTGAGGACAGAGATCCTGCATGGAAAGTTAGGGCTCAATGACTCCTCTTGTTAATTTAACAATTAACACTCTTCTGTATGACATCTGTGACCACCTGAGGCTCTTGACATGAGCTGCCTAGGCTATGGAAGCCTTTTGAATCCACAAACTCCATCAGTATTTAGAAAAGGCCATAAGCAAAGTAGAAGTTCTCTCCTCCCTTCAGAGAAAACTACATCCTTCTTTGACAGCCACTTCTTTCCGTTGGGGTCTCACTTACAGACAGCCTTCATGTAGAACATTTTTTGCCACAGTGTCTTGGCTTTCCATGCCTGAAAACTCTCATGGGCTTCTCAGCCAGACCAGGAAGACTTAAGTGCTGATTCTGAGATCAGATTGCTACTTAAAGCAATTGTCATTCTATGAATCTGCTGTGTGGACAATTTCCCATGTTGCAACATTCTCAACTTTATAATTCTATTATTATTAGATCCTATTTATATGAGCACTTTAACACTTAATCATATCTATATGTTCACTTTAACACTTAATATGATCACCTTAACGCATAAGATGGCATTTTTACCACCCAACTTAATGGGACCTGGGGTCCCATGGCAAGTTTTTAATCTGTACCCTTAGAAGTAAGTCCATAGTATCTATGCAGAACTATACAGCTTTACAGTTACAAACTTCCTTCTACTCTGTTACTCATAGTCTTATTTTATTTTTATGGATATCTCTTTTCAGTTACTTTATACACATACGACTAACTCTATGTTAAGTAAAGAATTCAACAAATAGTATGAAGAAAAAAAAACTGTTCCTGAACAGTCAAGACAAGGGCTGTTCAAGTCATTACTTCTCAAAGTGTCAATTTAACTTCTATAGATTATATTTTAGGTGCTCAATTAGTATTATCACAGATCAGGGAGAACATTTGGTATTTGTCCTCCAGGGATTGGCTTATTTCACTAAGTATGACGTTGTCCAGTTTCATCCATTTTGTTGCAAATGGCCGGATTCTTTTTTACCATTGTGTAGTATTCCATGTATACATATCTCATGATTTCTTTATCCAGTCCTCAGTTGATGGGCATTTGGGTTGATCCATGTCTTAGCTATTATGAATTGTACTGCAATAAACATGAGGATAAGGATAATTTTATTTACTGATTTCATTTCCCTTGGGTAAATTCCCAGGAGTGTGATAACTGGGTGATATGGTAGGTCTATATTCAGATTTCTGAGGTATCTCCACACTGTCTTCCATAGTGGCTTTACCAGTTTACATTCCCACCAGCAGTGGATTAGAGTACCTATTTTCCCACATCCTCACCAGCATTTGTAGATTTCTGTATGAAAGCCATTCTAACAGGGGTGAGGTGAAACCTTGTGGTTTTGATTTGCATTTTCCTGATGGCCAGTGATCCTGAACATTTTTTCATGTTTCTGTTGGCCAATTGGATTTCCTCTTTTGAAAAATGTTTAAGTCCTTTGCCCATTTCTTAACTGGGTTGTTTGTTTTGTTGTTGTTGAGTTTCTTGATATCCTTATATATTCTGGTTATTAATCCTTTATCAGATGCTTGGTTTGCAAATAATTTCTCCCACTGTGTAGCTGCCTCTTCACTTTCATGAATGTTTCTCTTGCAGAGCAGAAGCTTATCAATTTGATGTAATCCATTTTTTAAATTTGGCTTTGATTGCCTGTGGCTCTGGGATCTTTTCCAAGAACTCTTTTCTTGTACCAATGTCTTGCAGGGTTTCCCCAACATTCTCTAATAATTTGATGGTGTTTGGTCATAGATTTAGGTCTTTAATCCATGTTGAGTGGATTTTTGTGTAAGGTGTAAGCTAGGGGTCTTGCTTCATACTTCTACATGTGGAAATCCAGTTTTCCCAGCACCACGTGTTGAAGAGGCTGTCCTTGCTCCAGGGATTGCTCCAGGGATAGCTCCTTGGTCAAATATAAGTTGAATGTAGATGCTTGGATTGATTTCTGGCATTTCTATTCTGTTCCATTGGTCTGTCCATCTGTTTTTGTTCCAGTGCCAGGCTGTTTTGATTGTAACTGCCTATAGTATGTCTTGAAATCTGGTATTGTGATGCCTCCAGCTTTTTGTTGTATAAGACTGCTTAAGCTATTCGAGGCTTCCTATGTTTCCATATGAATTTCAGCATCATTTTTTCTAGATCTGAGAAGAACGTCTTTGGTATTTTGATTGGTATTGCTTTGAATCTGTAAATTGCTTTTATAAGAATGGACTTTTTGATGATATTGATTCTTCCAATCCATGAACATGGAAGATTTTCCTTTTTTTTTTTTTTTTTTTTTTTTTTTGGATTTTCTTCTGTTTCTTTCTTTAATGTTTTGTAATTCTCATCATAGAGATCTTTGGCATCCTTGCTTAAATTTATTCCTAGATATTTGATTCTTTTTGTAGCTACTGTGAATAGGATTGACCTTACAAGTTCATTCTCAGCCTTGACATCGAGTGTATACAAAGGCTGTTGATTTGATTTTATATCCTACTATTTTACCAAACTCTTCTATGAGTTCCAATAGTCATCTTGTCTTCCTTATTCTCGTTTCTTGAATTGGTGTGTTTGTTATTCAGCATTTGTGGAGTTACTCTTTTTTTCTTTGTTCTTTCACTGTGGCAGCTTTTATCTTTATACTATGCATCTGTAGATTAGTGGACTGTCTGCTTTCAGTGAATGTCTATAGGCATGTCGTGGATGTGGGCAGGGAGCTCTGTTCAGTTCTCCAGGGTGAAGGGCGTGTCTAAGGTGACACACCCAGGTTTGGAGTGGTAAAACTCCTTCTTTTTTTTTAATCATAGGGGAGGTTTATTCTGCTCAGCTAAGCTCCTCTCCTCAAAGGAGACCAGTGCCTGAGCACTGTCTTCTGTGAGTATAATATTCGTCTGCTCTGCCCCAAGGACTGCACAAAGGATCCATTCAGTCCTCAGTGTAATCTCAGATTCTCCAATAATGTCCCTCACCAGGTAACCAGGGAACCCTGAGCATGTGGAGCCTTCCACAGTGACTTCCCAAAGTCCCAGCCACACTCTGAGCCCTCCCACATAGCCTCAGTTTTTTCACAGTCCCAGAACACAAGCCTCCCACAGTCATAGGCACCCAGCTCCCTGTCAGTTCACCCAGCCAGACTCAGGAGTCCACACTCAGCTGGTTGCTGGGTACAGACATGAGCTGGTGCAGTTGTTACGTATGTCAAAAATGGCACCTGCTCCCTGTCAGCTTGTTATAGGATGCTGTTGCAGGGTGATAGGGAGAGAGAAAAAAACATGCCCCTCCTTTTTTTTCTCCTCTAGTTTGGCAGGTACACTATCCCCCACAGGGCTCCAAACCAGATTCCCTCTAGGCACTTCCTCCAGCTTTATCATCAGTGGCTTGGGCTGTGCAGTCTGGTCTCACCTCACTCTCCAACACTGGTGTGGAGGCTCTCAGCTGCTGGGGTCCTGAGCTGTGGGCGTCCACGCTCTCCATGTATGTCCACTGTATCCCCCCAATTTGTGTAGAGTTTCCTCTGCCATTTTCTCCATAACTCTTCCTTGAGACTGCACTCTCTTCACTTTTTTTTAAAACTACCTTCTCCTAGACGAGAGCAGTAAGCTCCCTCCCTACTCCACCATCTTACTCCTTTATTACGGATTAAGTGTTACATCGCTTTCATTCTGTATTTCGTCATTCTCCATGTTACCTAACTCTTTCTTCTGAGAACATTCTTCAGATGCCAGTGAGTTGTGATTTTCCTTGTATCCCAATCTAGAAGCAGTGCACTGCCCACAGCCAACAAACCCAAACTCAGGAGAGGGGAGACAGTCATGCCACCCACGAGAAATGCTGATGTACTGGTCCAACATGTTCCATTTTATTTTTTCACAGTTTTTGTTTATATAAGGTGAAAAAATGTCATTTATTTCATAAATATAGATTTAGAAGCATAATGATGCTTCCCACCCTACTCTCCCCCTTGCCCACACTCCCACAACATGTTTCTTTTGCACCACTTTAGCCATGAGCTGTACAGTCATAGACTTCTAAGTGCCAATGATCATATCTTGCCCTGCATACACAGTGTATACTCTAACATGCTAAATGCTTGCTTCTGTACAAGGGATATATTTGATGTGTTAAAAACCCTAATATTGCGACCCTTATCACCTGGTTAAAATTGGTGTCAATTTGAGGCTGGCATGGTATACTGGGTTAGGCCACCACCTGCCATACTAGCATTCCATGTGGGTACAGGTTCGAGTCCTGGCTGCTTCATTTGCAATCCAGTTCCCTGATACGCACATAGAAAAGCAACGGAAGATCACCCAGGTACTTGGAGCCTGCCACCCATGTGGGAAATGCAGATGGAGTTCCAGGATCTTGGCTTCAGCCTGAACCACCCAGCCCCAGTCATTGTAGCCATTTGGGGAGTGAAAGAGCGGATGGAAGATCTCTTTCTCCTTTCTCTCTCTCTTTCTCTCTCTCTCTCTCTCTGTCCCCATCTCTCTGCAATTCTGCCTTTAAAATAAATAAACAAATATTGTTTAAAATGGTGTCAATTCAACTGGTAACAAATTGGAGAAGAATCTTAGGTCCACTAGGTTTTTATTTACAAACAATGAGAGTTGTTTTTGAGAATATCTGTGTTTGACTATTGGTTGTTTTTGCTATTTTCAAAGTGCATTGTTTTTGCTAATTTTTGTAACAGTTGTTCTTATTCCATAATCTAACCTTGTGCTTTGTCTCAGGTATGGGAGGAGGTTAATACTCATATGGTGCTTATTACAAATCGCCATCGCTGACACCTGCGCGGCCTTTGCTCCCACCTTCTTTGTGTACTGCATTCTACGCTTCTTGTCTGGAATGTCTACTGCAGCGATCCTAGCAAATAATTCCATGCTTAGTAAGTCAACAAGTTGAATCCTGAACATTTTTCAAGCCTTGACTTTGACTTCGTTGATATTCCATCTTTGTTTGAAATCAAGATTCAGTTTATGTTTCCTTTCAGTCATAGAATGGACAGTGCCCCAGTTCCAAGCTACGGGAATGACATTGGCAGTGTCTGCTGCTAGTATTGGACAGATACTATTGGGAGGTCTGGCTTTTGCTGTTCGAAACTGGTGCACCCTCCAGCTAGTGATGTCTGTGCCAATATTTTTATTATTTATAATTTCAAGGTATGAACTTCCTTTTTCCCTTTGTCTCATGGGATCCTGGGATGATGATCTGGGAACCAGGACACAAGAATTCCATTCAGTCCTTAGTGTACACCTGAGTGTGCGCCCTACGTGCAATTAGAGAAGCATAGCAGGGGTGCGCAGCTGGCCTAGCGGTTATGATGATGGTTAAGATGCCCACATTCTATGGGTTAAGCAACCACCTGCAGCACCAGCATCCCATATAAGTGTCAGTTCAAGTCCCAGCTGCACCCCTTCCATCCAGCTCCCTTCTAATACGACTGGGAGAACAGTGAAGGATTGCCAAAGTGCTTGGGCTCCTGCACCTATGTGAGAGAAATGGAAGAAGCTCCTGGCTCCTGGCTTCAGCCTGGCCCAGCACTGGCTGTTACATTAATTTGGGGAGTGAACTGGTGGGTGGAAGATATCTTTCTCTCCCTCTCTCTCTCTCTCTCTCTCTCTCTCCATAACCCTGCCTTTCAAATAAATAAATCTTTTTTAAAAAATAAGCCCACATCCCATGATTCCAGGTTCCTGCTAATACAGACCCTGAGAGGCAGCAGTGGTGGCTCAACTAACTGGATATTTTCCACCCAAGTGGGGAACCTGAACTGAGTTCCTAGTCCCTGACTTTGGCTACAGCCGTGAATGTTATGGGAATTTGGAGAGTGGGCCAGTGGATAGGACACCTCTCCCTCTTCCTCCCTGCCTCCACAAAATAAATTATTTCTATTTTTTTAATGCAGCCAGATTGAATGACTTGCATTATTTGTTCTGCGGGTTATCTTTCCTTCCTCTCTTTAGCAAACTTTAGAAGGGCTATGATGTTCCACCTCCTTTGAAGGCTAGTTTAATGGATGGAGCCTATTTGGTTAAAAATAACCCTCAGAGAGATGGTTATATATTTACTACAGTGAGATGAGATTACACAGGCAAGACAGTGTACGCTAGGGCAGGCTCATTCATCATGTCATTTTATCTCATAACAAATCTATAAATTTCATGGCACTGCTTGTCCCCGTTACATATATGAGAAAACAGGCAGCTGTAGCTTGCTTCTGTGCCAGATTTCATCAATAGTAGAGGCAGCAAGAGTGGTTCCAGTACAAACAACACACTTAGTGTACAAAAATAATTTGAGGAGTCTTATTTTAGGAAAAGAATACATTATGCATAAATATTTCTATGCCCTTACAGGAGCTTGACAGAAGCCTGTCTAATTAGAAGCTCCTCATGGTCCAGTTTTGTGAGAACTTGTATCTGCATGAGAAGGGAGCCAATGAGACTCCAACTCTGAATTCCCAGAAGTGAAAGTGTCCTTCATGGAGGGGTCACTTCCTGTTTTTCTAGTTTCTCAGCATAACTGAACAAGTAATAACTATTATATCAGAGGCACAAAACATCACAGGATAAAGGTTATATGAATAATGAGTGGATGAGAGTCGATGACATTTCCATCATCTCCTTTGGTCAGATGGGTACTGGAGTCTGCTCGGTGGCTGATTATCAACAACAAACCCCAGGAGGGCTTAAAGGAACTTAGAAAAGCTGCCAGTAGGAATGGAGTGAAGAATTCCGAGGACATCCTAACCATGGAGGTGAGCAGGATGGGGGCTGATTATTACATACAGGGAAGCTTTGGCCTCAAATATACATTCATGGATGTCCAAAAAATGTAAAACGCTACTGATAAAAAGATTGGACACAGATATTTTACTCAGAAGCACGAAAAGCACTTTTTCCCCCTGAACTCCTCCAACTGAATTTACTCAAGCTCCCCAACAGAATTTCATCCTTTGTTAAGTTTAAAAATTTACTTTTTTGTTGACAGATAATGTTGTACATTTTTCTAGACCTTTTGTTTAAGGAATACAAATTTCATGCATTTCATAAGTACAACTTTAGAAATATACTGGTTCTTCCTACCGTATCTGCCCTCCTACCCCTCTTCCTCCTCCCAATCCTATTCCCATTTTTATTTCTTACTAAGATCTATTTTCAATTAACTTTATACACATATGATTAACTCTATACTAAGTAAAGAGTTCAACAAATAGTATTTAAAAACTGTCCCTCAACAGTCAAGACAAAGGCTGTTCAAAGTCGCTGCATCTCAAAGTGTCAACTTCACTTCTATAGATTATCTTTTAGGTGCTGTATTAGTTATCACAGATCAGGGAGAACATATGGTATTTGTCCTTTTGGGACTGGCTTATTTCACTAAGGATGATGTTTCCAGCTTCATCCATTTTGTTGCAAACAAAAGTGTTTCTTTTATTTTTAACCATTTTGTAGGATTCTGTGGTGTCCATATCCCATAATTTCTTTATCCAGTTTTCAGTTGACAAGCATTTAGGTTGATTCCATGTCTTAGCTATTGTGAATTGAGCTGCAATACATGGGGGTACAGATAACTCTTTCATATGCTGATTTCATTTCCCTTGAGTAAATTCCCAAGAGTGGGATGGCTGAGTCTATGGTAGGTCTATATTCAGATTTCTGAGGTATCTGCATACTGTCTTCCACAGTGACTTTACCAGTTTACATTCCCACCAACAGTGCATTATGGTACCTTTGTACCCACATCCTCACCAGAATTTGTTGTTTGTTTATTTCTGTATTTAAGCCATTCTAACAGGGATAAGGTGAAACCTCCTTGTGGTTTTGATTTGCATTTCCCTGACAGCTAGTGATCCTGAACATTTTTTCGTGTGTCTGTTCACCATTTGGATCTCCTCTTTTTTAAAGATTTATTTATTTATTTATTTATTTGAAAGACTTACAGAGAGAGAGAGAGAGAGAGAGAGAGAGAGAGGTCTTCTATCCGTTGGTTCACTCCACAATTGGCCGCAACAGCCAGAGCTGCGCTGATCCAAAGCCAGGAGCCAGGAGGTTCTTCCCGGTCTCCCAGGCAGGTGCAGGGTCCCAAGGACTTGGGCCATCTTCTACTGCTTTCCCAGGCCATAGCAGAGAGCCAGATCAGAAGAGGAGCAGCCAGGACTAGAACCAGTGCCCATATAGGATTGCCAGCACTTCAGGCCAAGGCATTAACCCACTGAGCCACAGCACCGGCCCCTTTGATTTCCTCTTTTGAAACTGTTTCTTCAAGTCCTTTGCCCATTTCTTACCCGGATTGTTTATTTTGTTGTTGTTGCATTTCTTGATATCCTTATATATTCTGGTTATTAATCCTTTTTCAGTTGCATAGTTGCAGGTAATTTCTCCCATTCTGTCAGTTGTCTATTCACTTTGCTGATTGTTTCTTTTGCAGTGCAGAAGCTTCTCAATTTGCTGTAATCTGATTTGTCAATTTTGGCTTTAACTGCCTGTGCCTCTGGGGTCTTTTCCAAGAACTCTTTGCCTGTGCCAATGTCTTAGAGAGTTCCCCCAATGTTCTCAAATAATTTGATGGTATCAGGTCATAGATTTAGGTCTTTAGTCCATTTTGAGTCGATTTTTGTGTAAGGTGTAAGGTACAGGTCTTGGTTCATACCTCTCCATGTGGAGATCCAATTTCCCCAGCACCTATGTTGAAGAGCCTGTCCTTGCTCCAGGGATTGATTTTAGCCCCTTTGTCAAAGATAAGTTGGTTGTAGATGCATGAGTTGATTTCTAGCATTTCTCTTCTGGTCCATCCACCTGTTTTTTGTACCAGTCCCAGGCTGTTTTGCTTATAACTTCCCTGTAGTATGCTTTGAAATCTGGAATTGTGATGCTTCTAGCTTTGTTTTTGATACATAAAATTGCTTTAGATATTTGGGGTCTCCTGTATTTCCATATGAATTTCAGCATCATTTTTTCTAGATCTGAGAAGAATATCCTTGGTATTTTGATTAGTATTGCATTGAATCTGTAAATTGCTTTCAGTAGTATGGACATTTTGATGACATTGATTCTTCTAATCCATGAACATAGAAGATTTTTCCATTGTTTTTGTCTTCTATTTCTTTCTTAAAATTTTGCGATTCTCATCATAGAGACCTTTGACATCCTTGATTAAATGTATTGCAAGGTATTTGATATTTTTGTACCTATTTAAATGGGATTGACCTTATAAGGTCTTTCTCAGCCATGGCTTTGTCTCTATATACAAAGGCTGTTAATTTTTGTATATTGATTTTATATCCTACTACTTTACTAAACTCTTCTATGAGTTCCTAGTCTCTTCATGGAGTCCTTTGGATCCTCTATATATAGAATTATGTCATCTGCAAATAGGGATAGTTTGACTTCTTCCGTCCCAATTTGTACCACTTTGATTTCAGGTGCAGGTCCCAAGGACTTGGGCCATCTTCTACTGCTTTCCCAGGCCATAGCAGAGAGCTAGATCAGAAAAGGAGCAGCCAGGACTAGAACCAGTGCCCATATGGGATTGCCAGCACTTCAGGCCAATTTGTTTCAATTTTGTTTATTTCTTCTCTAATTTTAATTATTTTTTTCTCCTACTAGTTTTGGGTTTGGTTTACTATTGTTTTTGTAGGTCTATGAAGTACATTTATAGCTCATTTATTTGGTGCCTTTCCATTTCTTGATGCAAGCACCAATTGATATAAACTTTCCTCTTAATATCGCTCTTACTGTATCCTGTAGGTTTTGATATGTTGTAATGTTGTCTTCATTTGTTTCCTGAAATTTTTTGATTTCTCTTTTGATTTCTTCTATGAACCACTGTTCATCCAGAAGCATGTTGTTCAGTTTCTGTGTGTTTGCATATGTTCTAGAGATTCTTGAGTTGTTGAGTTCCAGCTTCATTCAATTGTGGCCAGAGAAGATGTATGGTATGATTTCCATTTGTTTGAATTTGCTGATGTTTGATTTATGGCCTAGCATGTGGTCTATGCTAGAGAAAGTTCTAGGCACTGATGAAAAGAATGTGTATTCTATGACTAGGATGAAAATTTTTGTAAATATCTGTTAGGTCCTTTTGGTCTATAGTGTCGATTAACTCTGTTGTTTCCTTGCTGATTTTCTGTCTTATAGATCAGTCCATTGCTGAAAGTGGGGTACTAAAGTACCCCATTACTATTGTATTGGGGTCTATGTCTCCCATTAGATCCACTAATATTTCTTATAAATAACCAAGTGTCCTGTAATTAGGTGCATATACTTTTGTAATAGTCACTTCTCCCTGTTGAATTGATCCTTTAATCACTACATAGTATCCTTCTTTATCTCTTTTAACAGTTTATATGTTAAAGTCTATTTTGTCTGATATTAGGATGGCTACACCAGCTCTTTTTTGGTTTCTGTTAGCATGGAATATCTTTTTCCATCCTTTCACTTTCAGTCTGCATGTATTTTGTTGGTAAGATGTATTTTGTATAGGCAGCAAATATATCGGTTTTGTTTTTTAATCCATTCAGCCAGTCTGTATCTTTTAACTAGAGTTGAGGCCATTTACATTCAAGGTAACTATTGCTAAGTAATGACTTGGCCCTGCTGTTTTCCATAAATATTCCTGTTGCTTATTTTGGATTTCCTTTGTACTTTTATTGGGAGATTTGCTGCCCCTCACCTTCTTTCATAGTGATGACCATGTTTCTGTATTACCGTGTGTAGCATCTTTTGTAGGCCGGATGAGTTGTGAGAAATGCTTTCAATTTCTGTTTGTTATGTGGTCATTTGGGGAGTGAACCAGCAGATGGATGACTTCTCTCTCTCTCTCTCTCTCTCTCTCTCTCTCTCTCTCAGCCTCTCTGTAATTCAGCTTTTCAAATAAATAAATAAATCTTTAAAAAAGTATGAGCACTTTCAGAATTAGTTTTGTCATATTAACAAAACAACTGATAAGTGATTAGACTGAAAACTCAATTTCTTTATAAGCCACTTAAATATATTTTTACTTCTGTATTATGCAATAAAAACAACATGGTAAATCAAGAATTTAGATATCATAGACAAGACTTGACTTCGGGGCTTCAGAAGGATGTGGAAACTTCTTCTAAATAAATTTTTCATTCTTCTCTAAATTTTTCTCCCTTGCTGTGATGCAGGCTTCTCAAGTTTCAGTCTGACAAAACGTTCCACATAAGGCATTGTATAAATCTTTTTTTTTTTTTTTTGACAGGCAGAGTTAGACAGTGAGAGAGAGAGACAGAGAGAAAGGTTTTCCTTCCATTGGTTCACCCCCCAAATGGCCACTAAGGCCGGCACACTGCGCCGATCCAAAGCCAGGAGCCAGGTGCTTCCCCCTGGTCTCCCATGCGGGTGCAGGGCCCAAGCACTTGGGTCATCCTCCATTGCCTTCCCAGGCCACAGCAGAGAGCTGGATTGGAAGAGGAGCAACCGGGACAGAACTGGTGCCCCCACTGCATAAATCTTTTTGTAAATTAAATAAAATTTCCTTGATGTGTAACTTCCCTGAGGCTCCTTCAGCTACCAACTCACATTTCATGGTGCTTTTCCAACTGCAACTACATTTTAAGGTCAATATTTTCCACGAGACAGAAACAGCAGTCATCTGTGTTACACTTTATTGGATGTCCATTGCTCTCCATCATGTCTACCAGATTTTGATAACTGAAACTATTTATCATTGTTGTTGTTGAAGGTTCTGAATTCTGCTATGCAGGAGGAGCTGGAGACGGCACAGAAAAAGCCTTCTGCACGTGACTTGTTCCGTTCACCCAACCTGCGGAAACGGATCTGGTTAATGTCCTTTGTGAGGTAGGCTTCATACAGGGCCTATTAAAATAGTGGAGATGTGGGCTGGCGCCGTGGCTCAATAGGCTAATCTTCTGCCTAGTGGCGCTGGCACACTGGCTTCTAGTCCCAGTCAGGGCGCCGGATTCTGTCCCAGTTGCCCCTCTTCCAGGCCAGCTCTCTGCTGTGGCCCAGGAAGGGTGTGGAAGATGGCCCAAGTGCTTGGGCCCTGCACCCCATGGGAGACCAGGAGAAGCACCTGGCTCCTGGCTTCGGATCAGCACAGTGTGCCAGCCACAGCACGCCAGCTGCGGCGGCCATTGGAGGGAGAACCAAAGGCAAAGGAAGACCTTTCTCTCTGTCTCTCTCTCTCTCTCACTATCCACTCTGCCTGTAAAAAAAATAGTGGAGATGTGAGTTTATTTCTTATTTCAAAGGATAGAGTATATTGTAGGAATAGATTTGGAGATAAACGACAAGGAGGACATTAAAAAGAATTGTGATGGTTGAATGTAGTCAAAAAATTATGCAAAGCTGGACCCAGAACTCATTGTACCGTGAGGATCTTTGTTTATCACATAACCCTGCCAGGCTTGTCACTGGAGACTGATGCTGAGAACTTCAATCATGACAAAGACTTGGGCTCTAACTCTCTTTATTTGTTGGTTTCCATTTTCATTGAGGTAAAATTTCAAACAGCAAAATACACACATAGATACAGCTCAATGAAAATATTTGCATATGTTGAAATACAGCCACAACTAAAGTCATGGTATAGAAAAAAACTCTAAAACCCTCCAAGGCCCTATCATGTATCTTCCATGACAATACCCTGTACCCACCCAATAAAAAAAAAATTAACAACAACAATGGCTTCCATCTTCATGTAACTGCAAAATTTCTTCTTTTAAAGATTTTTATTTACTTTATTTGAGAGTTAGAGTTACAGACAGTGAGAGAGAGAAAGGTCTTCCTTCCATTGGTTCACTCCCCAAATGGCTGCAACGGCTGGAGCTGCACCAATCCAAAGCCAGGAGCCAGGAGCTTTTTCTTGGTCTCCCAAGTGGGTGCAGGGGCCCAAGGACTTGGGCCATCTTCCACTGCTTTCCCAGGCCACAGCAGAGAGCTGGACTGGAAGTGGAGCAGCTGGGACTTGACCCGGCACTCATATGGGATGCCAGTGCTGCAGGCGGAGGATTAACCTACTGCACCACAGCGCCGGCCCCAACAAAATTTCTTAAATCATCCCCTGCATGGAAGTATTCCACAAAGTAAATGGACATGCCTTTATATTTTCACACCAACCTCTGGCTTTGGCCAACATGGCTATCATCCATTGGAGGTAAGTGCTAAATCTCATGATGTGTCTTTCCTCTATATTCACTACAGATTTGCAACGTTCATGCACCTTTTTGGCCTGAGCCTCCACCTCCAGCACTTGGGGAGCAATGTTTTCTTGTTCCAGGTTCTCTTTGGTGCAGTCACCCTTCCTGCCAATTATGTCGCACTTTTGGCACTGAATCACATGGGCCGTCGAATCAGTCAATTGCTTCTCATGTTCCTGGTGGGACTCTGCATTCTGGCCCTCATATTTGTACCTCAAGGTGAGGAACGAGCACAGGGTGAAACAAGGAAATACCCAAACACACACATACACACACAAATACACACATACACACATACACACACATATATACACATACACACATATATATACACATACACACACACATACACACACACACACACACACCATTTTCCTGAGGGATTGTACAAGTCACAACTATTTGAAACTGTAAGGAAGTGAATTGGGTTTTTTCCTGATATCAAGCTGGGTTTTTAGTACAGATTCTGTCACTAAGCTGCTGGGAAAAGAGAAAAGCTCAGTAAAATTCAGCTGAAATGCGTGATTGTCTCCCTAACAACCAAGAAGTATCTGGAAACTGATGCCGTTTATGCCTGATGGTTCCCCCTTTTTAGAGGTACGGAGGGTCTAGAGCTTGTATCGTATCCTGCCATGACCCCACCAGAGTGCCATGTCCTCTGTCAGCCCCTTCCTCTGCCGGCCACTTCCTCCATCAGGCTCTAACTTATTGCCATAGATCCAGCGACAACTTATTCCCTGATCTATACATATCCACTAACAAGTCTCATATTAAGTCATCATAGCTGCAGCTCTCATTTGAGGAGTTATCTTGATTTAAGGAAATAAAAATTCCTTGGCTTCAAGCAGGGAATACGTGTGCAGTTATAGCAACATAGTAAGTACTTGAGAGTCTCTTAGAATTGATTTTCCTAAGTTGAATGATCATATGCAATGTATAGGGAGCACAAGTGGCCACCATGCTTCATATAATTCCCAGCATAGTGCTGTGTTTTATAAAACCCACATCAGTGGACCACACTCCTCTTGAATGTTACCAGTGATGTCAGCTTGCTGCCTTACAGCTGAACCCACACCAGTGTCTCTAAACCCTGATATTTTAGTCTTAACAGAGGTCCTAATATTTAATCCCTGAAACATTACTCTAGATCAAATTACACTCTAGATGGTCCACTGAGATGGGCCTCCTGTCCTTTTATGACTGTGCATGTTCCCCAGTGCTGTGCAAAAGTCTTACACAAGTAATCACCCACATTTCATTCTATATGAAAGGTGGAGAAGACACTGTATAGAAAAGAAAATGACAGTGACATCCTAGACTCAGCTTCTCCTCTCCTTCTTTGGCAAATCTCAGAGAAGTGGAGAGAGTGAATGCAATAATTCAGAACTTCTTATTCACCACAAAGTGAACGTGTAGACAAGCCACGTTTCGGCTTAGCGGTCCCTGCGCACATTCTTCCTCTGTGCGATTTCCCTGTGATGTATTTTACAGCTGCAAACGCTTCCAACAAGGTGTTTTCCATCCACCACTTTGGGGAGGCTCGCCCCTTCCGCTCACTTTTCCTGAGTCTCACTGGTCTTCCTCTCTCCAGAAACACAGACCGTGCGTGTGGTTGTGGCAACATTGGGAGGAGGACTTTCTTTCGCCTCTCTTACCAGTTCTCTTGCCCATGGAAATGAGCTAATCCCCACCATAATCAGGTACAAAATCTCTTGGATGCTCTGGTGGGGTCAAAATAGACTTTTCCTAGCTAATGGATACTTATCAAGGGAAGAACAAGAAGATTCGATCGCTATCAAAGCAATCAGTTGTAATGAGGAAAATAAAGACAGCAACACAGCAGTAACCATGACCAAAGGTTTCTGAAAGCCAACTTTTTGCCAGGCACTGTGTTAAGGCCTCTAAGGTACCATCTCATGTGCTCCCAATCACCCAAAAGGTGGCCCTTTAAACAACAGTACTTTTTAAATGATAAACAAGGTGTCATTTTTTAGATTCGTTTTATTTATTTGAAAGGCAGAGTGATGGAAAAAGAGAGACAGAGAGGAAGAGATCTTCTATCTGCTGGTTCACTACCCAAATGGCCACAATGACCAGGGCTGGGTCAGGCAAAAACCAGGAGCCTAGAACTCCATCTGGGTCTCCCACCTGGGTGGCAGGGGCCCACGTACATAGGCCAGCTTCTGCTGTTCTCTCAAGCACATTAGCAGGGAGCTGCCTTGGAAGCAGAGCAGCCAGGACTGGAACTGGTGATCTGATAACAGGATCCCAGCACTACAAGCAGTGGCTTAACCCAATGGACCACAATTCTGGCCCCAACAAAGTGTCTTAATACACTGTGAGATTGAGACAAATTTCTAGCAAATAAGAGAGAAATTTCAAAAACAAGAGTAGGTCGTCAATCTCCATATATCTAAATATACCACTGTTTGCTGTCTCCCATATTTAATGCACAATGGTAAGTCACATGTGCAGACTTTCACCACGTTTTCTTGTGCTGCTGTTTGTATTCCAAGGGCAACAGTTGCCGGAATCGCTGGAATTGCAGGCAGTCTTGGGTCTTCCCTGGCTCCCCTCTTGATGATCCTCACCGTGTACTATGCACCCTCACCCTGGATCATCTACGGAGGCTTCTCCATCCTCGCTGGCCTTGTTGTCCTCCTCCTCCCTGAGACCAGGAACCAGCCTCTGCCTGACTCCATCCAGGATGTGGAAGATGAGTGAGTGACCCTCCAGCTGCCCCTGAAGGAAGTTGTGTGCTACACACCCCTAACCAGGAGAGAAAACATCAACCAGGGGCCACTGTGCCCTGGGCTGACTTAGACCCGGGGTATTTCTGTGTAGTCACTGCCTTTGGTTTACATTTCTTCCACAAGTTCAGTGGGAAAGCAGGTTTAGAGGTGGAGAGACCACAAGTAGGTGTCCTTGGCCCTCAGTTCCCTAGGGTGACACATACACCCCTGGGAGTATTTCACAAACATCAGACCCTCATCCCCCAGTCCCTGGTACCACAGCCCCATGAGTACTGGTAAGCTCTTGGCACTGCCAGTTCATGAAGGTCTGAGGTCTTCCCTCGTCAATGAAGAGTCTGGGGGGGGGGGGGGGACCAAGGTCAGGACTGCCTATGAGACACGTTCCATCTGGTTTTCACTAAGAATGAAAGTGCGGAAGAAAGAGAAAAAAGGAGTAGCACAGTATTTTCAAATAATGAAGAATGAGACTGGATTCTGAAACCCTTCTCCAACGCCACTGGGTCCAAGCTAAGACTAGAAACTACCAAAGCTGCCTGCCCAGACCCTGCCCTGTTGGCCAGGATTTAATTTATGATCAATTCGAACACTCAGGTGAAGTTCATGAATTTTACCAAAGCTGCTGGGTAAAGGACCATCTTGCTCTAAAACACACACTGTGTATGCTTTCCAGGTCTTTTCACTTTTGTGCTGATATGTTTGTTTTGTTTTTTTTTCTATTCATCCCAGGAAAAACGTCTCAAGAAAAACAAAGCAAGAAGAAGCCTTCATCAAAGTGACAAAGCTTTAAAGACGCCAAGGAGGGACCTGTGCTATGTGTAGTGGGCTAAGCTTCTGCCTGCGGCGCCGGCACCCCACATGGGCATGAGTTCATGTCCTGGTTGCTCTCCTGACTCAGCTCTCTACTGACAGCCTGGGAACGCAGTGGACGGTGGCCCAAATGCTTGAGCCCCTGTCCCCATGTGGGAGACCCTGAAGAAGCTCTTGGCTCCTTGCTCCTGGCTTCGGATCGGCCCAGCTCCAGCTGTTATGGCCATTTGGAGAGTGAACCAGAGGACTGAAGACCTCTCTTTCTGTCTTTCCCTCTCTCTGTCTGCAACTCCACCTCTCAAATAAATAAATAAAATATTTTTAAAATTAAAAAAAAATACTCCAAAGGAACTGACTGTTAATTACAGCAAGATAAAAAAAATCAAGATATTTTCTAAATGCTAACAAAATTTGGAAAATAAATGTCATGAAAAACGGATGCCATTTATAATTATGCTAATTAATAAACATAAAACACATGCAAGTAATTGTAGTAAGAAGTTTAAAGATAATTGTAATACTTTAAAAGGAATCATGGTGCATAGCGTGCTTAGGATAAGAAAATTAAATAGTTTTTAAAAATTAATTCTTCCCCCAATTAGCTAATAAAGTCATTGGTGGAGTAATTACAATGAAAAGTCCATAAGTTTACAAGAACTTGAAGGATAGCTCTAAATTTATATGGAAACTGAGTGTAAGCAAGATGATTTGGAGAAAAGAGGTTCATGGATGAAGGCTGGACTGGTTGCTATAGGGAGAGCATCTGTAGGACTTTATTTTGAGCCGTGATAGTCAAAATGATAATAAACAGATACAGTGGGGAGTGGGAAATCAGAAGAAACCCAGTAACAGACTTAGGATTATGTATCTATCTGCATAAGTAGCCTCAAATTTTTTTAAAGTAAGAAATTTCCCAGGGCCAGTGCCGTGTTGTAGGGGTAAAGCCGCTGCCTGCAGTGCCGGCATCCCATATGGGCGCCAGTTCAAATCCTGACTGCTCCACTTCCCATGCAGCTCTCTGCTATGGCCTGGGACAGCAGTGGAAGATGGCCCAAGTCCTTGGGCCCCTGCACCCATGTAGGAGACCCAGAGGGAGCGCCTAGCTCCTGGCTTCGAATCAGCACAGCTCTGGCTGTTGCAGCCATCTGGGGAGTGAACCAGCGGATGGACGATCTCTCTCCCTCTCTCTCTCTGCCTCTTCTCTTTCTCTGTGTAACTCTGACGTTAAGGTAAATAAATAAATCTTTTAAAAAAGAAATTTCCCAATAACTTTATTTATAACTTTTGTTTTAAAAAGTATGAACCCTTGGCCGGCACCACGGCTCAATAGGCTAATCCTCCACCTGCGGCACCAGCACACTGGGTTCTAGTCCCGGTCAGGGCGCTGGATTCTGTCCCAGTTGCTCCTCTTCCAGGCCAGCTCTCTGCTGTGACCCAGGAGTGCAGTGGAGGGTGGCCCAAGTGCTTGGGCCCTGCACCTGCATGGGAGACCAGGAGAAGCACCTGGCTCCTGCCTTTGGATCAGCGCAGTGCGCCGGCCGCAACACGCTGCTGGAGCGGTCATTGAGGGGGTGAACCAATGAAAAAGGAAGACCTTTCTCTCTGTCTCTCTCTCTCTCACTGTCCACTCTGCCTGTCAAAAAAAAAAAAAAGTATGAACCCATACTACCCTCTTGTCTTTATTGTCACAATGTCAGATTTGCATATTTTAACTTTTTTCTATATGAGATACAAACATGAAGATTTCGCTTACTATAACACATTCTGTTAAAAACTTTTTATATTAGTTAATGAATGTTTAACCTATTTGAAAGATAGAGAGGGAGAGACAGAGAGCTTGCATATGTTGGTTCACTCTCCAAATGTCCATAACAGTCAGGTCTGTAGCAGACTGAAGCCAGGAGCCCAGAAACCAAACTCTAGCTCATATGTGGATGGAAGGGACCAACCATTTGAGCCACAACCTCCTGCTTCCCACAGTGCACTTTAGTAAGAAGCTAGGATTGGGGGCCGGCGCCATGGCTCACCTGGTTAATCCTCTGCCTGCGGCGCCAGCATCTCATATGGGCACCAGGTTCTAGTCCCGGTCGCTCCTCTTCCAGTCCAGCTCTCTACTGTGGCCCAGGAGGGCAGTGGAGGATGGCCCAAGTGCTTGGGTCCTGCACCCGCATGGGAGACCAGGAGGAAGCACTTGGCTCCTGGCTTTGGATCAGTGCAACACCGGCCATAGCGGCGGCCATGTGGGGAGTGAACCAACTGAAGGAAGACCTTTCTCTCTGTCTCTCTCTCTCACTGTCTATGACTCTACCTTTCAAATAAAAAAAAATAAAAAATAAAAAAAAATAAAAAAAAAAACTAGGATTGGATGCAGAGCAGGGACTCAAACCCAGGCATTCCTATAGGAAATGTGGGCATCTTAAGCAATGTCTCAGCCACTGTGCCAAATAACCACCCCAACAGGCCCATTCTTTACTTGATTATAATTGGGCCAGAGTTTCATTTTTCTGGTTCCTGGATATAGTTGTATATAAGTTTAGAACAGATGAGAGAGAGAATGAGAATAAAGTGAGGACTAATGAACAAGATATTGTTTATTTTGTTCACACACAAATGCTAAATAAATTCTGATTAGCATTATGGTGGAGTAATGAGGATGGTATTAGTAGTTGACTGATTTTGTTAAATGGGCATTCCAAATATATCTATAGTGCTCTTAAATTAAAAAGACTAATTACTTATTTTCTCCTTTAAGACTGTTGTTTGGACTTCAGCTTGATCCCTGAGGCTATGGACTGAGCCATTTTATGATCTCAGTACTCCTGGTAACAGCAGCTAAGCCAGAAAGCGAATGAAAACCTCATGTAGCCAGACTTTCACCTCCAACCTGAACCTCAGCACCAAACTGAGTACTTCCAAACTAGTTCAGATTTTTACCTTAGGAATAAAAGAAGCATTTACTGTCTCATAGTTTTTGTAGGTCTGAAAACTGGGCACGCTTAGCTGAGAGCTTCTTGCTCAAGGTCTTTCCTGAGGTCACAGGAGAGTTGTCACCTGGAGCGACTACAGTCCCACCTGAAGGCTCACCTGAGGAAGGATAATCCCTTTCTAATGTCGGGCATGGGGAGCGTGGCAAGACCAGGTCTCTATCCAGGTGAGTGTCTCCTCGGGGCTGCCTCAGAACGTGTTGTCTTTTACAGGTAATCACAGAAATGAAATCCCATATGGAGTGTTTTTCATCCTCTTCAAGAGTTTTTTTTTATAAAACTAAACGCAAAAAAGTTTTCCCTGTTAACGTTTCCTTCAAGAACTTTAGATCTTTCACATATGTACCTGATTCTGTTTGATTAAGTTTTGCATACAGTGTCAGAGTCACCCAGTTGTTCTAACACCATTTATTGATAGAACAATAGCTCTTCCTTGAATGCCTCTATCAATCTCTTTTTTTCAAGAATGTCAATTGGTCATGTGGGTATTAATCTCTTTCAGGATGATCTATTTTGTTCAATCAGTCTACACACGTCTTCTAATGCCCATACCACTCACTCGTAATTCCTGTACCTTTATCTGTCTGAGGTGGTAAGTCCACCATATTTGTTTTCCTTTTTCAAAATTGCTTGATCAGTTCTACTTATACCAAGTAAAATTTATTTTCAGCTTGTCATTTTCAATAAAACATACCATGTTTGTGATTGAGGTTGCATTGAAACTCTAAGTCAATTGAGAGAAGCTTCCCGCCGTAATGATATTGAATTGTGTGATTCATAAACCTGCTATAATTGCTTCACGTTATTTGTTTTATCTGCCGTAGAAATTTTTTCATCTTATTTGTTTATAAAAGACAATCCAATCATATCTTCATTATGTTTATTCCTGAGTATTTTAGTTTTCTGATGCCACTGAGAATGCAGTAGTTCCTTTTTATGTCTAATGATTACTTACTAGCACATAGAAGTAGTCTACTTTTTATATTGGCCTTATGCCAGGCAACATTACCAACTTGTTTTTCTGTCTACAAATATTAATATAGATTCCTTAGGCTTTTCTTCCATGTGATTTTGACAATTGCAGGTGAGAAGCCTTTGAATAACTGCTTTCCAAGCTATTCACCTATTGTTTATTTTTCCTGCAGAGATAGGAAATCAAAAGTGGGGCACTTTATGTTTATTCTGTGGAAAGAATAGAAAGCAATAATTTAGTCTGTTTGGTATGATTTTTTATTCCAAATTTTAATATGAACAATCCTACTTATAATTAAGGCAGAGTAGCAAGTGACATGATCACTGTGTTTTGTTTCCTGATAATCCACTCTGGTTCAGATAATACCAGGAACTCACAGCGATTTTCAGTTCTCAGAAATGGGAGGATCCAGACAGAGACCGATGATCAATCTGGATGTCAGTGATGTCATCCTTAGAAATGAGCCTTTGAGGAGGCAGACAGTACATTCTGAGTTTCTGAGGAGACAGAGATTGTGCCACAACCACAGGCCTTCTTCCGCAAAGCCCCACCAAGCACGTAAATCATCAAAAAACAGTGAGTTAAAATTACCCAAGTAACACACGAAAAGAATAGGAATGACTGTTCTTTGTAGGAAACCATAACACGTTTTACAAGAAGGAGAAACGATGTGGAGCTACAGAGGAAAAACCATCAACGACGCAGTAAAGACGATGAGCACTGATGCGCTCAAGAGCTGAGCTAGGGTCCTTAAACACCACTTGCTTACCATGTGCTGCTCCCAACAATGCTATGGTACAGGTGATGTTTGTTCCCCATTTTATAGGAAAGATGCAGTGTTTATAAGCAGACAGGGCCAGTGAGGTATAAGCCATGTGGACAGTGTGAAATCCAAAGGTGCTTAGGCAGTGGAAGATAAGGCAGTAGGCAAGGGTAGATAAAGAAGTCGAGACGGAATGTGCTTCTTGAACACCCACCTGTACAACTAATTATGGGAGAAAAAAACTGTACAAGCAGTTCCAATGACACGAACAGGGTGCAAGAATCCCCTCTCTCAGTCCCAGGAGAGTAGATGGAGCAGATATTTGCTTTCTCATCATGACTAATTTCCTGCCAGGTTCTGGCGCCCCATTCTCTCTAGATTCTAGGAATGTTGGCTCCAGTTCTGATCCGGTGGTCAGCTTTCTTCACGCTCCATCTAACATCACTGGCTGTTTCTGCAGCTAGGTTGAGGGTTCAGTGACCGGTGTTTTGTTTGCATTTATTGGCAGAGCCCGAACTTACCTTTGTTCCCATTGATAGCCTCTACCAACACGAGGGATAAAGCCTGGTTTCCCGCAGAGACTGATCAGCAGTGAGAGCGTCTGGGCCCTGAACTACACCAAGAAGCTCCTTCAAGTTCAAGTCTGGCCTGGAAAACTGAGGCCCCGAGCCGGCACTCTGGTAAGGTGCCTAATTCTTCAGTCCCACAAGCCTTCCCCAGGAACAATGCATGCATGCATGGTTTCAACACTTGGACAAGAAGGAAACCCGAGCAGAGGCACAAGGGATCTGTCGCAGAAACAAGTCCTATCCCAGAAGCATCAAACACCAGAATGCACAAAAAACGTCTCCCACGTTGAAACAAACACCTCGGCTCATCCCACCTTCTTGGGTGCTGCCCCTCTTCCCGCCACCCTTCTGGCGAATGACATACCTCACCTCTCAGTTCTCTCTTACAGAATCATACAACGTGGTTTTTTTGAGACAGACTCTCTTAGCATAATGCTTTTGAATTTCATCCATATTATATCATTCCCTTTTTATTTCCAAATGCCATTCCAGTGTTTGCATAAACCACATTTTGTTTATCCATTCATCTGTTGATGGACAGTTAAATTAAGTCTGTCTTTTGGCTGCTATGAATGTTTGTATGTGGTTTTCCTGTGAAGTCAACCTGTCAGTTCTCTTGGACATAAACCTACAAGTAGAGTGGCCAGACCGTACGATAACTGTGTGTGGAACTTTTTAGGGAATTGTCGAACAGTTTGTCCTGGTAGCTGTTGCATTGCAATCCCACCCGGATCATATGTGGCAGAATTGGGCTTCTGTCCTCCAAACACGCGTTATCTGTGTCTGGATTGTAGTCACGCTAGGATGGGGGAGGTGTTACCAGTTGTGTTTGGATTTGCATTTCTCTAACAACTAATGATATGGAGCATTTGGTTCATGTGCACCATGCCCATTTGTATGTCATCTTTGAAGCAAAGTCCATTCAAATCCTTTCACCATTGTTTACATGCTGATACTTGTCTTTTAATTGTTGAGTTATGAGGACGCTTTATAGGTCCTGGGCATAAGACCCTTAAGGAAGATATGATCTCAAAATATTTTCTCCCATTCTCTAGGTTGCCATTTCACTATTTTAATTAACTATTTTAAGCACAGCAGTTTAAAATTTGAAGAAATTAATCTTTTCTGAATATGGGTTTTGTTTTTTGTTTTGTTGTTGGTTTTTTTTTTTTTTTTTTTTTGACAGGCAGAGTGGACAGTGAGAGAGAGAGACAGAGAGAAAGGTCTTCCTTTATCACTGGTTCACCCTCCAATGGCCTCTGCGGCCAGCACACCACGCTGATCTGAAGTCAGGAGCCAGGTGCTTCTCCTGGTCTCCCATGCAGGTACAAGGTCCAAGCACTTGGGCCATCCTCCACTGCACTCCAGGGCCACAGCAGAGAGCTGGACAGGAAGAGGGGCAACCGGGACAGAATCCAGCACCCCGACCGGGACTAGAACCTGGTGTGCCAGTGCTGCAGGCGGAGGATTAGCTTATTGAGCCACGGCACCGGCCTCTGCTTATGGTTTTGATGCTTGCCTTTTTGGGAACATATCCAAGAACCCACTTATGAACCTTGGATCAAGAAGCTTTACCACAACTTTTCTTTAAGGAATTGTATGACTTCGTGCTTATTCAGATCTGTTTTTCATTTTATGATGGCCCCTCTAAAAGTTCATGGAAAAATGAAAATTATGAAAAAATGCATGAATTTCAAAAGCTTTTGGCACCAAAATAAATACATCTTTCAGTTCCATTTATCCATGAACTTTTTGAAGTACCTTGCAAGTTAATCCATGGTGTGAGGCACAGTTTAAGTTGGTTCTTTTATATGTGAATATTCTCTTGCCCCTGGATTGCTTGGGGAAAAGACCATTCTTTGCCCCAGTGAACTGCCTTGATCTCCTTATTAAAATCAATACACCATAAATGTATGAATATATTCTTGGACTTTCAGTTTTATTCCAAAAACTCTTTTTTTTTTTTTGACAGGCAGAGTGGACAGTGAGAGAGAGAGACAGAGAGAAAGGTCTTCCTTTACCATTGGTTCACCCTCCAATGGCCGCTGCGGCCAGCACACCACGCTGATCTGAAGCCAGGAGCCAGGTGCTTCTCTTGGTCTCCCATGCAGGTACAAGGTCCAAGCACTTGGGCCATCCTCCACTGCACTCCCTGGCCACAGCAGAGAGCTGGACAGAAGAGGAGCGACCAGGACAGAATCCGGAGCCCCGACCGGGACTAGAACCTGGTGTGCCAGTGCTGCAGGCGGAGGATTAGCCTATTGAGCTGCGGCGCCAGCCTCCAAAAACTCGTATGATCCTACAGCCTCTAACAGTAACTGCCTTAAATTTCCAATCCACTACCAAGGGCTGTCCCTCTCCAGTTTCTAAGAATCTGTCCCACACCATGAGGCATTCAAATTCACCAAAATTGCTCTTTTCAAGGTCACCAATGGCTTACACATCATCAGGTCGGGTTTTTTATTTGACCTGTTTCTTCTCCTAGAAGCACTACCTGCAATTCCCCCACTCTTGGTCCCAGGCTATTCTCTCTCCTTCTTCCACACAGGTTCATCTTCCTGATGCTTTTTTGACACTTTCTCAAATGCTGTGAAGTCTCCAAGGCTCAATACTCAAACCTCCTCTTTTTTCTATCTACTCTTACCTCCTAGGAGATCTTATCCAATTCCACAAACTTTAAATATAATGTCTTTCATAAGAAATTATAGAGGCTGGCATTGTGGCACAGCAAGTTAAGCCACCACCTAGGATGCCAGCATCCCACAAGACTGGTTCGAGTCCCAGCAGTTCCACTTCTGATCCAGCTCCCTGTTAATGCACCTGGAAAAGCAGCTGAGGATGACTCAAGAACTTAGGTTCCCAACACCCACATGGGAGACCCGGACAATGGAATTCCTGCTTCCTTTGTCCTGGCCCAGCCCTTCCCAACCACTGCAGACATCTGGGGAGTGAACCAGCCGATGGAAGATTCTCTCTCTCTCTCTCTCTCTCTCTCCCATCCCTCCCTTCCTCCCTCCCTCTCTGTGACTCTACCTTCCAAATAAATCTTTTGTAAAAAATAAAGCATTATATATAGCAATTTCCAGACTAAAGTTTTCAAATCTAGAGTTTAATATTCAACTGCTCAAAATGTCCATTCATCTGGAGACAGCTTCTCATGTTGTTCTCTGACAACCTCTTCAGAGTATTCTTATCTCTGCAGAATCCCCATCTCACGAGGGTGGCCTGGACTTGTGAATTGGCTTCTAAGGTATACAACAAAGCACCAAATATGCTATGACACGTCTGGGATAACATAAAAAACTAGCATTTATCTTATGACTCTCTCTCTCCTCCCTCCCCAGTTTCTACCTCTACCTCTTATACCATTCACTGTGGGAGAAGCCAGCTGCTGCGTCATCAAGCAGTCCTCTGAGAGATGTCTCTGGCCAAAGACCAAAGCCAGTCAAAATATCACGTGTGTGATGACTGAAATGACCACGATCTCACAGATCAGCATTCAGATGACTCTGCAGATCTGGTGGCCACCTGACTGAAACCTGAGGAGGACCTTGAGCCATAAGCAACCGGTTAAGTCATGGACTGTTTCCCGAATGATGGAAGCAGTGTAATGAATATTTATTGTTTCTAGCTGCTGTGTCAGAGTAGCAATGTAGTCAATTAGTAATGGATAGCTAACACAGATTTTAAAACCTGGACTTTGAGTGCTTTCGTAACGAAAGCCTAAAATGTGTGAGTGATTTGGCAACCATGTATGGGGCATGAGAACATAATGAAATACTGAAATGCCTTGGACACACTCTCAGTGGCGTTTTGATTTTGTGGAGATTGCCAGGGATGACCTCAAGGAGACTGAGATATTGTATTTGCAAACAGGAAGTTGTGCAAGGCATAATTTTGACAGCACTGTTTCTTGTGGTTATGTAGAAATTAGAAAATGTGACCAAAGGGGCTGGCGCCATGGCTCACTTGATTAATCCTCCACCTGTGGTGCTGGCATCCCATATGGGCACTGGGTTCTAGTCCCAGTTGCTCCTCTTCCAGTCCAGCTATCTGCTGTGGCCCAGGAGTGCAGTGGAGGATGGCCCAGGTGCTTGGGCACCTGCACCCGCATAGGAGACCAGGAAGAAGCACCTGGCTTCTGGCTTCGGATCGGCGCAGCACAGCGCCAGCCACAGCGGCCATTTGGGGAGTGAACCAATGGAAGGAAGACCTTTCTCTCTGTCTCTCTCTGCCTGTCAAAAAAAAAGAAAATGTGACTAAAAAACATGGTGTTGTGGCCAAAGATGTTTCTAAGAAATATGAAGTGGCCACATTGTGGTGCAGTGAATTAAGTTGCTGCTTACAACACTAGCATCCCATATGGGAGCACCTGTTCGAGTCCTGGCTGCTCCACTTCTGATCCGGCTCCCTGCTAATGCACCTGGGAAAGCAGTGGAAGATGGCTCAAGTGCTTGGGTCCCTGCATCCATGTGGGAGACCCAGAAGTAGCTACTGGTTTCTGGCTTTGATCTGGCCCAACCCTGGCCATTGTGGCCATTTGGGGAGTGAACCAGTAGATGGAAGAGTCTCTCTCTCTTTCTTTCTCTCTCTCTCTCTCTCTCGCACTCTCACACTCTTGCGTTCTCATGCTCTGCCTTTCAAATAAATAAAATAAAATTTTTTTAAAAATTGTTATCCACGCAGAAACATCATTACTTTCTACTGAGAAGATAGCTAAGAGTCTAGAATGAGGAAATGCCTAGAAATCTAGAATCAGGAAGCAAGATGAGAGGTTTTTCAGATAAAAACACATGCTAACTCTCATGCAGAAAATATGATTTGGAGGAAAAACACCTCCAACCAAACATTTGACAACTAAAAACAGAGGAGATGAGAAATAAAAGCATGAAAACTAAAATGAGAGTAGCCAATCGTCAATCTAAGGAAAGAAATTTTTTAAGAAACAAACAATTTTATAATAAAAATCTGAACTGCACGTTTCCATGGAAGAATATACTCAAATGAAACATAATACGGGACATCTGTAAAGAGCAGTGAAACATCGAAGGGAATGAAAACCGGACAAAGAAAGAAGTTCAAGCAAGCCAAGGGAAAGTGGCTGAAATGGAAGAGCATCAAATGGGATCCAATTTATATATACTGGGTCAGGAATAATTTTTATAAACTTACCAGAGGCAGGCATTTGGCACAGCAGTTAAGACACCACTTGGGGGGCTGACACTGTGGTATAGTAGGTTTAACCCATATGGGTGCCAGTTCTAGTCCCAGCTGCTCCACTTCCGAGCCAGCTCCCTGCTAATGCACCTGGAAAAGCAGTGGAAGATGGCCCCAAGTGCTTGGGCCCCTGCCCCCACATAGGAGACACAAAAGAAGCTCCTGGTTCCTGGCTTTGGTCTAGCCCAGCCCTAGCTGTTGTGGCTATTTGAGGAGTGAACCAGCAGATGGAAGAACTCTCTCTCTCTGTCTCTCCCTCTCTCTGTCTGTAGCTCAGCCTCTCAAATAATAAAATAAAAATAAATTTTTAAAAAAAGGCACCACTTGGGAGGCCTAGATCCCATTTTGGAATGCCTGGGTTCAAGTCTGGCTCTGCTAATAATTTCATTCTCCTGCTAATATGCACTACAGGAAGCAGCAGATGATGGCATAAGGATTTGGGTCCCAGTCACCCACAACAGAGAGCTTTTTGAGTTCCCAAATCCTGGCTTTGGCTTGGCTCACCGTGGCTGTAGGGGCATTTGGGATGGGAACCAGAGGATGGGAGATTGATCTCTTCTCCTCCTCTTTTAAATAAACTGTAATTATTAGAAATAAGTTTAAAATTAAACTCAGATAAACTTTCTAGCAGCATCCCTGAGTCATGAGCCTACATGTGAAAGGACCCCTTGAGTATCAGGGTAAAGCAATTTGGAATGGTTGATTCATGACTGTATTAGTGATCGGCTCCAGAATAAAGTTCCCGCAACTAACTAGCTTACAACAGCACATTTATTATCACAGAGTTTGTGAATGTCAGAAATCTTTGCATGGCTTGGTTGGTCCTCTGGCTCAGTACTCAAGAAGTTGGCCAGGGCAGCCTGTTGGCTGTTCTTATGCCGTAACAAATTACTATCCTCTTAGCAGACTGGAACAGCATACATTAATTACGTCACACCTTCTGCGGGCCAGGAATCTAGCATGGCTGAGTTCTGTACTTCTAGGTCTCTCCTGAGGCTGCAAGCAAAGTGCTGGTCTGGGCTGGCATCTCCTCTGGAATCCTGACTAGGGGAAGGCTGTTTTATTGAAGGCCTTGACATCCCTGCTGGCTGAGGCCACTCTCAGTCATTGCTTTAGTGCTTTAGTTCATCAAAGTCTGCCGGAAAGAGATTCTCCTACCAAAATTGAAGTCCAATCTTATCAGGAAAGACAAATCCATTACATTGGCCCGTCGTCTGTCCATTAAAAAGAAATCATATATCCTGTTGGCACTCAGATCCTCAAGGATTTGTAACCTCCCACATGCAAAATGCACTCTCCTCCTCCCAAGCTCTCCAGTCCCATCTTCCCATCATGGCGTCCTGAGAGCCCGAATCTCACCATCTAAATCAGGATGTGGACGAGGCTGCTCTGCTAATCCCTAACATACTCCTGGAGTACAGCTCCTCCAGTCTATAAACCTGTGAACCTACAGAGGGACACATTTGCATTTCAAATACCCAACACACATTGGTGACACAGAATACAACAACCGATACAGAAATTCCTGACCCCGAAGGGAAAAATGTGAGAAGCACCACAGACTCAGGGGACGCCATCAGTTCTGAAAACCAAGCTGCAAACGTCGGAAGCTCATTAAGTCCAACTTCTTCGAGGCTTTTTGCTCTGCCCTCTGGGATCTTGTTTCTAGCCTTGGCCAATCTCCCTTAGTCATGAAATTTAGCCAGTGTTTGGCAGCTGAGGGAATTTCCTCTTCCGAATTCCTGCCCCTAGGAATTAGGGCATCAGCCTTTATCACTGTACCGTCTGCATCACTTTCAGTCTGAGTTTGAAGCGGTTTTGAGATTTTGAATTCTACCAAATTTTGTGGGCCTGCCGTGAGTTACCTTGTGTTGCATTCCATTTGGGAAAAAAAAAAAAAAAACCCACACTCATGAAACGCTTCAAGATAATTATGGTGTGACTAAGACAGCCGGATGCAATGCCCTGATCTTCTTAGAGGTTTTATTGTGTAGGAGCATCTGTGGGATACAATACTAATCTTTTTAAAATTTCCTTTGGGCCACTGAATAATATTTTGAGGTGCCACCGTTGAGCTTCCTGTAATGGGAACTGCTACTTGACAATCCCACTTTCCGCTTTATCTTTACAGCACATGACCGAGGCAATGCCCTCCATCATTAATCGGCAGCCATTTTTTAATTTTTCCATCTTTTATCATTTGGAGAGGCTTCGAACTGTCCAAGACACTGAACTTGCGCTTTATCAGTCTTTTTCATTTTACCACGAGAGGCGAGAAGAAAGCAAGTGACACCCTCAACACAGTGCTTGGGAATCTCCCTCGGTGAATCACCAAGTTCATTATGTACATTCGCTGCTTTTCACGTCACCACAGAAATCACTGTTGCTAAGTGTTCTGTGACTGGGTGACAAGGATCCCCTACCCTCCAACTTTCTATTTCATTTTCTGATTTCCTCGTGAGCCCTCATGGACAGAATCCTCAATGTTCAGGTGCTCTTGGGAAGGACATTTAGCTATACTAAATAAGAAAGTGAGACAAAACAAAAATAAAACCAGAAGTGGATGTCTCAGAGATGTGAGACATGTCTTGGAAATGGGAAGGATCATAAGGAACTAGTAGGAGCAATTATTGGATATTAGATATATAGCCAACAAATTGGATAACATAAAAGAAATGATAAACTCTAGGAGCATACAGGCTAAAAATCAAGAAGAAATAGAGAGCCTGAGCTTTCTATTGGTTTCAATAACAGACAAGAAAATCAGATCAGTAATTCTTCCTAAACTCTCCAGCCAGGATCCCAGAACTCCATCGGGGTCTCTGCCATGGGTGGCAGAGATCTGACTCCTTGGGCCATCACTGCTGCCTCCCAGAGTGCACACCAGTGAGGGAATGGACATAGTGTAACCAGCACTGATATTCCTATGCAAAGAGTTGATGCAAACCAAAGAGAAGTCACTGATTGATAACAGTCCTGAAATCCAGCTAGGGAAGGTTCCATGATTGCGACTAAACTATATCCTCCCCAGATGACTATCCCCTCTGGGCTCTTTGTTCTGCCTCCTAAGTCATTCTTTCATTTTTAGGGATGGAGAGGTATAGTTTCCTCAGTCTGATCCTTACCCATAATATTTGGAGAGCCAATGAAATATTCTCTTTTGTTACTGTCTCTACCACCTTGTGTCCAAGCTAGTGGTGCTTCTGCTGGTATAATTCTATTAAAAAGCTTCTGAAGCTACTGTGAATCTTATTGGTGTGCCACTGATTAGACAAAAGACAACCAAAAATCTCAGGGAACCTCATCTCTTTCCTGTGCTTCTATCAAGGGGAGAAAAAAGTGTCCTTAAGCTTGTATCTGTAGGGGAATCTTTAAAGATCAAAATCACAGTGATAGGGCTCCCTTGCTGGGAAATGGCTGTCTTGCTCCTGCCCCATCTTCCTGGCCCCTGAGCCTTCTGGGAGAAACCCCGAGGTTTGGGTGGGTTTGTGGTCATTTAAAAACCCGGCTCTGAAGAAGCCAACCTGGTGCACAGCACTAAGATGTCTTCCCTTCATTTATCATGTAACTGAGACTGTTCGGTGAGATCATACAATGGCCCTGCGTTTGGTTTTAAGCCACCGGCTCCTCGCATCAAGTTTGCTCCTGTTGCTCTCTTATTTTAAAATGCGAAGAGCAGCCGGAAGGCACTGACCTACCCTTGAGTCTTTCAGTGCTTCATTAGCTGTACCTTGGACAGCAACATCACCTGCTTTCCCTCTTGAGAACACAGGACAACCAGAGACTGGTTTGCTACATCAGGAATGAGGAAGGGGAATCTCACTGATGGCTGAAACATCATAGGAAAAATAAATAATTCCTGAAAATCAAACAGGATCCAAATTTGTTTGGAATCTGCTAGCTGCAAACAGCAGAACCAGCTGGCTTGGGCACAAAAAGAAGTGTTTTGTGAGAAGAGATTGTAGGACCTTAGGACATCAGACGCGTACCTGATGGATTAGGTCTCAGGAAGCCAGGGGTAAGAGCTTCCCCAGGTCCTGGACAGCAGGAATCTAGAACCTTCTCTCTGAAGCCATTGAAATGACTCAGCCACCATTTCTCCTTTTATGCATCTCTTCTGCTGAGGTTTGGATTCTCAGGAAAAAAGCTGTTTCTGGTTTGTTTTCAGAATGATTCTCTAATGACCATATATGTGTTTCTCAATGTTGCCTCGCTCACCGTGAATGATTAATCCAATGACAGATATTTTTCATTTAGGGCAGGTCAGTTTAGCTCAAGTTTATTTAGGCTCCACTAGGGACAGATGGAACTTTTTTTTATGTAACTTACCCTTTGCTCACTTCCTACCTGTTGGAAGATTAATATATTCTAGGGTAGACATTATAATGCTACTTAGATGAGGGAAGGGAGCAGACTTGAGTTTCATTTATCTGCACCTTCACGTATTAGTACACTGATGCCCCAACTCACCTTTTTCTAAAGATTTATTTATTTATTTGAAAGGCAGAGTTACAGAGAGAGAGAGAAAGAGAGACAGAGACAGCTCTTCCATCCACTGATTCACTCCCCCAAATGGCCACAACAACTAGGCTGGGTCAGGCCAAAGCCAGGAGCAAGGAGTTTCTTCCGGGTCACCCACATGGGTGCAGGGGCCCAAGGGCTTGGGTCATCCTCCGCTACCTTTCCAGGCACATCAGCAGGGATCTGGATTGGAAGTGAAACAGCCAGGATTCGAACCAGCACCCAGATAGGATGCAGGTACTGCAGAACACGGCTTTAACCCACTGCACTTCTGCAGGACAGTGTCACCCACCACCCAACCCCCCACCCATATCACCTTTCACATGTTCATACATGAATGGATGAGTGCTTTCAGCTACCCGACAATTGTTAGACAAACACCAGACCAACAATTCCACTTTGGTGGCACCACTTTAGACTAGACAATGAAGTTTGTGTACTTAGATTGTACATTTTTCATAGTCTACTCTTATATATTTAAATAACCATTACCTTCTCTCTGTATACTACAATATCAAACAAAACTGATGGAGTATGACTTGGGGATGAACTGACCTAAAACATTAGGCCATTCATAGACATAAGAATTTTTTAAAGATTTATTTATTTATTTGAAAGGCAGTCAGAGTTACAGAGATGGGGGGAAGAATCAAAGAGACTTTGTTTCACTCCCCAAGTGGCTGCAAGAGCCAGGACTAGGCCAGGTCAACGCCAGGAACCTGGAACTCCATCGTGATGTCCCACATGTGTAGCAGGAGACCAAGCACTTGGCCATCTTCCACTGCTCTCCCAGGAGTATTTGCAGGGAGCTGGGCCAAAAGTGGAGCAATTGGAACTCAAGCTAGCACCTATATGAATGCCAACGTCTCAGGTGGCAGCTTAACCCACTGCACCACCACACTGGCCCCAGCCATAAGAATCCTCAGAAGTATCTCCAAGGCAAAGGTAATGCTCTGTAGAACTGCAGGATCTGAAGCCCAAAAGGAAGCCACAGACAGGTGAAGCAATGTGATTTAAATATGTTATGGTGCAGGGAAGGACTGGGATCCTTGGGTACACCATTACAGTTGAACAGTAGGAACGAGTTCTGATGTTCCATCCCAAGCAGGGTGACTGTTGTCAATAGTAACATATCATACATTCCAAAATGTCTGGAAGAGAGGATTTTGAATGCTTCATCACAAAGAAATGATACATGTTGGAAGCCAAAGTTATGCTTACGATTTGATCATTCCATAATGTATGCATGGATCAAAGCATCATATTGTACATCATAAATATAAGCAATTATTACATTACATGTCAATTTAAAATACAAGTAAAAAGGGCTAGTACTGTGGCACAGTGGGTTAAGTCAACACTTGTGATGCCAGAATCCCTTATCAGAACACTGGTTCAAATCCCAGGTGCTCTGCTTCTGATACAGATCCCTGCTAATACACCTGGGATGCAGTGGATGATAGCCCAATTTCTTGGGCCCTTGCCACCCATGTGGGAGACTCAGATTGGATTAGTTCCCGGCTTCAGTCTGGCCCAGTCCCAGCTGTTGCAGCCATTTAAGGAATGAACCAGTGGATGGAAGATCTCACCATCTGTCTCTCTCTCCCTTTGTGTGTCTATCACTCTGCCTTTCAAATAAATCAAGTAGTCTCTTTAAATAAATAAACAAAAGTTTTTAAAAATGGGAAAAGTATAGCAAATCAAAGGGCTCAAAAACACTAGTTCTGAATGACAGGTGCTGGAATTGGGAATCCCGCTGCTTTTCACAGGGCAACTCTTTGGAACTTGTCCGGATTGAGGAGCAAACTTATTCAGGATGGCTGATGAGTTTCCTGAGCAGCATTCAGAAAGCCAGCAGAGAATTCTACAGAAGTGAGTAAAAAGCGTAAAATTAAAAGTACTGATGGAGGGCTGGCGCTGTGGCGTAGCAGGTAAAGCCACCCCTTGCGATGCTGGCATCCCATATGGGCGCCAGTTCAAGTCCCAGCTGCTTCACTTCCGATCCAGCTCTCTGCTATGGCCTAGGAAAACAGTAGAAGATGGCCCAAGTGCTTGGGCCCCTGCACCTGTGTGGGAAACCTAGAAGAAGCTCCTGGCTACTGGTTTTGGATCTGCCCAACTTGAGTCGCTGTGGCCATTTGGGGAGTGAACCGGTGGATGGAGGATCTTCTCTGTCTCTCCCTCTCTCTGTAACTCTGCCTTTCAAATAAATCTTAAAAAAAAAAAAAAAAAAACTTCTGGGGAAACACAGGGTCTCAGGAAAGTGTCGCTGAGGAAACGAAGAAAATTATCCACCATTCATGAAAACTAGAAATTAGGTGATATTTTGGCTTAGGCCAGCAGATTCTGAATTTAATACAAAGAGAAAAAGCATAATTCAAAATGATATATAGCATGCTAGAACTATACCAAGAATGTATCTAAAAGACATGAAGTAATTAGCAGTGTTGTATGTTCTAATTTTGTGCAGGACAAGATAATATTTTGGGGCCAGCACTGTGGCGTAGCAGGTAAAGCCAACCCTTGTGATGCCACCATCCTATATGGGCACCAGTTCAAG